>NC_060174.1:21064756-21364756 GCF_021184085.1 Oncorhynchus gorbuscha
AGACAGAGAGAGTGAGAGAGACAGAGAGAGAGAGACAGAGAGAGAGAGAGAGAGAGAGACAGAGAGAGAGAGAGAGAGAGAGAGAGAGAGAGAGAGAGAGAGAGAGAGAGAGAGAGAGAGAGAGAGAGAGAGAGAGACAGAGACAGAGACAGAGACAGAGACAGAGAGAAAGACAGTGAGAGAGACAGAGAGAGACAGAGAGAGTCAGAGAGAAAGAGAGAGAGAGTGAGAGAGAGAGAGAGAGAGAGAGAGAGAGAGAGAGAGAGAGAGAGAGAGAGAGAGAGAGAGAGACAGAGAGAAAGACAGTGAGAGAGACAGAGAGAAAGACAGAGAGAGTGAGAGAGACAGAGAGAGACAGAGAGAAAGACGGAGAGAGAGACAGAGAGAAAGACAGAGAGAGACAGAGAGAAAGACAGAGAGAGTGAGAGAGACAGAGAAAGACAGAGAGAAAGACGGAGAGAGAGACAGAGAGAAAGATAGGGGAGATGGATGGACAGAGCAAAAGCACCTGCAGTGAATGAGCTTAAGTATGGAGAATCAAGTAGAGGGTTGGACAGAGCCAGGTTGGAGTACAGTTCTAGCATCCTCTACCTCTCCTCTAGCTATCCAACCTTGGCCATGATTCACACACAACGCTGACACATTACTGTATCTAGAAAGAAGTATGTAACATTCTACAGTCGTGGCCAAAAGTTTTGAGAATGACACAAATATTAATTTCCACAAATGAATTGCTACTTCAGTGTCTTTAGATATTTTTGTCAGATGTTACTATGGAATACTGAAGTATAATTACAAGCATTTCATAAGTGTCAAAGGCTTTTATTGACAATTACAGGAAGTTGATGCAATGAGTCAATATTTGCAATGTTGACCCTTCTTTTTCAAGACCTCTGCAATCCGCCCTGGCATGCTGTCAATTAACTTCTGGGCCACATCCTGACTGATGGCAGCCCATTCTTGCATAATCAATGCTTGGAGTTTGTCAGAATTTGTGGGTTTTTGTTTGTCCACCCACCTCTTGAGGGTTGACCACAAGTTCTCAATGGGATTAAGGTCTGGGCAGTTTCCTGGCCATGGACCCAAAATATCGATGTTTTGTTCCCCGAGCCACTTAGTTATCACTTGCCTTATGGAAAGGTGCTCCATCATGTTGGAAAAGGCCTTGTTCGTCACCAAACTGTTCCTGGATGGTTGGGAGAAATTGCTATCGGAGGATGTCTTGGTACCATTTTTAAAAATGTATTATTATTTATTACAAAAAAACACAAAGAAGGAGTAACATTAAAGTATTTGAACATGAAGGACAAACAATACAGCATCAAGACACTATCAAACATGTATCAGTCTTTCCGCATCAGAGCCATCCTTATGTGTGAGGGTGCGTGTGCATGATTTTGATATAAAATATCTGTCATAGTTTCCTTTCTCATGATCACAATCTTGTGAAACCCGAACCCTCCAAGATCCCCCCGCAGTTCCCCAATAGCTGTCCCTCAACCATTCGAGACCCCTCCCACAGTCCCCCGGAAGAAAAAATAGTTGAAATACAATTAACTCCACTCCCCACCCCCAATAATCCCCCAATGCACCAACAACCAAGAGAATGAACTAAAGAGAAACAAGGAAAAGACAGAAGAAAACAGCAAACAACAATGCCAAAAATGTGTAACTTGCCTCCTGGGTGGCGCAGTGTTGTAGTGCCAGCTGTGCCACCAGAGACTCTGGGTTCGCGCCCAGGCTCTGTTGCATCTGACCGGGAGGTCTGTGGGGCGATGCACAATTGGCCTAGCGTCGTCCGGGTTAGGGAGGGTCTGGCCGGTAGGGATATCCTTGTCTCATCACGCACCAGCGACTCCTGTGGTGGGCCGGTCGCAGTGCGCGCTAACCAGGTCGCCAGGTGCACGGTGTTTCCTCTGACACATTGATGCGGATGGCTTCCAGGTTGGATGCGCACTGTGTTAAGAAGCAGTGCGGTTTGGTTGGGTTGTGTTTTGGAGGACGCGTGGCTTTCGACCTTCGTCTCTCCCGAGCTCGTACTGGAGTTGTAGCGATGAGACAAGATAGTAACTACTAACAATTGGATACTATGAAAATGGGGTAAAATGTTTTTTAAAAACACACAAAAATGTGTAACTAAATAATACATTTAAAACAAAGGACATCAAGGACAACTGAAATCATAACAGCAATGTCTACTGTATATGTTTGTGTGCATGTCTGGCACTATTACATGTATGTGTGTGTATGTATGTGTTGTTGTTTGTGTTTATTTGAATGAGAGTGTGTGTATATGCATGTGTACAAACACCTGCACGGCATCAGCCTCAGGCAAACCGGCATTAGTTGTAAAAACACTGCCACTTAGTGTCATTCAAATGTACTTTTGTTATGTTTTATTTTGACTTTTTTCCCCTTTATCTTTTGACCATCATTATCTCTCTCACACAGCAACTCCACTCCCACTTGTCTCCAATTCCACATACCAACCCTCAGCTTCCCTCAGCTCATCCCAACCCTCAGCTTCCCTCAGCTCATCCCAACCCTCAGCTTCCCTCAGCTCATCCCAACCCTCAGCTTCCCTCAGCTCATCCCAACCCTCAGCTTCCCTCAGCTCATCCCAACCCTCAGCTTCCCTCAGCTCATACCAACCCTCAGCTTCCCTCAGCCCATCCCATCTATCTCTGCTGGCCACCCACTTCGTGTTTCTACGCAACACATATCTTTCAACTATGCTATGATGTTTAATGTACAATTTCAATCTATCTAATCAAATAGAATCTACAGATTGCATGTTGAAGATAAATACTTTTACTAAGAGTATTAGTATATTAGTAATTGACTGACCCGGTCTCTCCAGATCTCCTAACAGTACTATTTCTAGGGTCAATTTTAGATCAATGCTATGCATTTTCAGCCATTCCTGAACCTGAGACCAGAAACAGGCTACCTGAGGGCAATACCAAAATAAATGGTCTATTGATTCTGTATCCTCACAACAAAATCTGCAGAGCTTCGATGATTTTATGCCCCAAATATTCAACATTTTGTTGCTGGCAAGAATTCTATATAATCATTTTAGCTGAAAAGCACAAAATCTTGAATCTGGTGTTGTTTTATATATAAACTCATACACGCTGTACCATGGAATCGATACATCAAAAATCTCTTCCCAACTATTTCGCAATCTGTATGGCACAGTTGTCAACATCCTGGTCCTCAAATGAAACTAGTATACTTTCCTATTTATGCTATTTTTACTCCTCCGCCAGTTTTGATCCTTTATATTGGACAGACAGACCAGTTCCCTACCTCCTCCCGCTGCCACCTGCCTCCTCCAGTTTAGATCCTTTATATTGGACAGACAGACCAGTTCCCTACCTCCTCCCGCTGCCACCTGCCTCCTCCAGTTATGATCCTTTATATTGGACAGACAGACCAGTTCCCTACCTCCTCCCGCTGCCACCTGCCTCCTCCAGTTTTGATCCTTTATATTGGACAGACAGACCAGTTCCCTACCTCCTCCCTCTGCCACCTGCCTCCTCCAGTTTTGATCCTTTATATTGGACAGACAGACCAGTTCCCTAACTCCTCCCGCTGCTACCTGCCTCCTCCAGTTTTGATCCTTTATATTGGACAGACAGACCAGTTCCCTGCCTCCTCCAGTTTTGATCCTTTATATTGGGCAGACAGACCAGTTCCCTTCCTCCTCCCGCTGCCACCCGCCTCCTCCATTTTTGGGGCAATGCTGTAATCAATTGGTTGTACTCTTGGATTGAGCAGACCTTCCCGTACAATTCTGAATTCATGAAGGATATAACACTACCATTACAATTTACAATATAATTTAAGAACAAAATACCCTTTTCAAACATCTTTCCCATAAATACAGGTATTTTATCAACCAGCACAATTGAGTTGAGCCATAATATTTGTGGTAATATTTGTTCTATCTTTTCAGGGGGATGAAATTGAAATTGAAATTGTAGCCAGCTCTGCAATGCTTGTTTGAAAAAGACAGATACTTTGAAAAAATAATCATTTTCAATAAATCAAAAATGAGACATGACAATCTGCACAAAGGCAAAAAGGCAATGGATGAGCTTTTCTTAGTCATCTACTTGAGAACCATGTAGGGTTCAAATAAAACTTTTGAATGAGTGAAGCTTTTAGAGAGAGGTTCAGTGCTTTTATATTTAATCATCTCAACCCACCCAAATCATATTTAGACAGGCTCGTTTTAGACAGGCTATATAGACAGGCTCGTTTTGTTTTGTCTGGTTTAGCGTCCTAGATAAAGCGAAATATGTTTTGCTCATATGATTTGAAAAACGAATCATCAGGCAGCGCCATAAGTAAGTGAGTAAACTGAGATATGACTAAGGAGTTAATCAGGGCCATTTTTCCATAAATAGACAGGTATTTACCTCTCCATGGTTGAAGGATCTTGTCTATTTTTTGTTTTCTTTTGAAATTCATTGTGGATGTCACAACTTCTGCCGAAATCGGTCCCTCTCCTTGTTCGGGCAGCATTCGGCGGTCAACATCACCGGTCTTCTAGCCATCGTCGATCCACCTTTCATTTTCCATTTGTTTTGTCTTGTTTTCACAAACACCAGCTATTCATTCTTCATTACATGTCGTGAATTTAACCCTCTGTTCCCTCCATGTCTGTGTGTGTAATTGTTTATTGTCAGGTTGGCACTCTTCCGACTGGAAGTAAAGCCACAGTAAAGTGCTTTGTCCACTCATCTCTGCTCTCCTGTGCCTGACTTCCAATGCACCAGCTACACCCACACCTTGACAGTGGAGAGCTTATTTATATATTTTATGATATGAATACAGAGTATGTCTACTTCACCATCAGCCCATTTTATAGATAAGCTGCAGGGTAATGTAAAAGTTTTATTTTTTAAGGATCCAATACGTAATATTGTACACTTATCATAATTAGGGTTTAGTCCAGATAGTACAGAAATGTTATCTAGATCTTCAATGAGACATTGCAGGGGTCTAGCTTTCGGATTTAACATAAAACTTGAGTCATCGGCATACATGACACCTTTGTTTTTAAGCCTTGGATTTCTAATCCTCTGTTGTTATTGGATCTGATTTTAATAGCTAGCATTTCAATGGCCATAACGAATAGATATGGTGACAGCGGACACCCTTGTTTAACTCCTCTTGACAATTCAAAACTCTCTGAGAAGTAGCCGTTATTTACTATTTTACACCTGGGGTTGCTATACATTATTTGTACCCATTTTATAAGAGAATACCGAAATGTAAAAAATCCAGGCATTTATAAATCAAATCCAGTCTTACTTTATCAAATGCCTTTTCAAAATCCGCTATAAATACCATTCCTGGCTTCTTATTAGTTTCATGATGTTCTATTATTTCTAGTAGTTGTCGTATATTATCTCCAATGTATCGTCCATGTAAAAAACCTGTCTGATCAGGATGAACAATATCTGGTAAAAACCCTTTTAATTCAGAGTGCTATGCATTTTGCTAGTATTTTTGCATCACAACATTGAAGTGTAAGGGGCCTCCAGTTTTTTGATAAATTGGGTCTTTATATTTCCCATCTGGGTCTTGTTTTAATAATAGAGAAATCAGACCTTCCTGCTGAGTACCTGAGAGATGGTACCATTCTTTATTCATGGCTGTGTTCTTAGGCAAAATTGTGAGTGAGCCCACTCCCTTGGCTGAGAAGCAAGCCCACACAAGAATGGTCTCAGGATGCTTTACTGTTGGCATGACACAGGACTGATGGTAGCGCTCACCTTGTCTTCTCCAGACAAGCTTTTTTCCAGATGCCCCAAACAATAGGAAAGGGGATTCATCAGAGAAAATGACTTTACCCCAGTCCTCAGCAGTCCAATCCCTGTACCTTTTAGCAGAATATTCAACTGTCCATGATGTTTTTCCTAGAGAGAAGTGGCTTCTTTGCTGCCCTTCTTGACACCAGGCCATCCTCCAAAAGTCTTCTCCTCACTGTGCGTGCAAATGCACTCATACCTGCCTGCTGCCATTCCTGAGCTAGCTTTGTACTGGTGGTGCCCCGATCCCGCAGCTGAATCAACTTTAGGAGACGGTCCTGGTGCTTACTGGACTTTCTTGGGCGCCCTGAAGCCTTCTTCACAACAATTGAACCGCTCTTCTTGAAGTTCTTGATGATCCGATAAATGGTTGATTTAGGTGCAATCTTACTGGCAGCAATATCTTTGCCTGTGAAGCCCTTTTTGTGCAAAGCAATATATATGTATATATATATATGCCATTTAGCAGACGCTTTTATCCAAAGCGACTTACAGTCATGTGTGCATACATTCTACGTATGGGTGGTCCCGGGAATCGAACCCACTACCCTGGCGTTACAAGCGCCATGCTCTACCAACTGAGCTACAGAAGGACGGCACGTGATGATGACGGCACGTGATTGACAGAGGAAGAACAATGATTCCAAGCACCAGCCTCCTTTTGAAGCTTCCAGTCTGTTATTCGAACTCAGTCAGCATGACAAAGTGATCTCCAGCCTTGTCCTCGTCAACCCTCACACCTGTGTTAACGAGAGAATCACTGACATGATATCCGCTGGTCCTATTGTGGCAGTGCTGAAATGCAGTGGAAATGTTTTATGGGGATTCCGTTCATTTGCATGGCAAAAATGGACTTTGCTATGAATTGCAATTCATCTGATCACTCTTCATAACAATCTGGAGTATATGCAAATTGCCACCATACAAACTGAGGCAGCAGACTTTGAAAATTAATATTTGTGTCATTCTCAAAACTTTTGGCAAAAACTGTACATTGTCATCCCTGCTAATACTATTGTCTACCTCGTAGACTTGCTCTCTCTTCCTCCCTCTCTCCCTCCATCCCTCTCCTCTCATCCTCAATCACCAGCTCCCCAGTGGTCTCCACTTCTGACACACAGCTCCCTACAGACTCTGACTGGCTGGCTCCCCAGCTGTAAGGACTGGCTACATGTATGATTACACACAGCACTATGGTCTTTCATTAAAGTACTACATCTGAGAGCTTGAGTGAAGGAACTTTAATATAAAGTGAGAATGGGCAAATTGTATGTGTGCACCACAGCAACCAGAGACAGATGGCAGCACCACACCAAACACAACTATTACATCACAAAACAGTACAGGCATGCAGTCTATCCTGACTAGCTGAGTGTCTGATGCTACAGAGTCATACATGTCCCTCAGCATGGGGGTTCATTTCTACCCCCAAGACCCTGAACAGCTTCTACCCCCAAGACCCTGAACAGCTTCTTCCCCCAAGACCCTGAACAGCTTCTATCCCCAAGACCCTGAACAGCTTCTACCCCCAAGACCCTGAACAGCTTCTACCCCCAAGACCCTGAACAGCTTCTTCCCCCAAGACCCTGAACAGCTTCTACCCCCAGGACCCTGAACAGCTTCTTCCCCCAAGACCCTGAACAGCTTCTACCCCGAAAGATCCTGAACAGCTTCTTCCACCAAGACCCTGAACAGCTTCTACCCCCAAGCCATAAATAGCTAACCAAATAGCTACCCGGAAAATCTGCATTGACCCCTTTTGAACTCTTTTGACTCATCACATATCCTGTTGCGTAGTCACTTTATCGCTATCTATATGTACAAATCTACCTCAATTACCTCGTACCCCTGCACATCAACTCAATACTGGTACCCTGTGTATACAGCCAAGTTATCATTACTCATTGTATATTTATTCCTTGTGTCATCATTTTTATATTATTTAAAAAAGTGTCCCCTCTGCATTGTTGGGAAGGGCCCATGGGAAAGCATTTCACTGTTAGCTTACACCTGTTGTATACGAAGCATGTGACAAATAACATTTATTTTGATTTGTATGTTCGTTCCAGTGTGAACCGTAATGTGAGAGAGCTCATGTGACAAATATGAAAATATCCAGATCTAAAGATGCAACAACTAGCATAATATGACTAGGATTGTGCCTTTGTGTCACGTGCTCCCTCTCCAGCCTCTAGGTCACCAGGCTGCTCGTTATGGTGCACAACCGTCACCATCTTTACGAGCACCTGCGTGTCGTCAGACTCACCTGTACTCCATCACTTCCTTGATTACCTTCCCTATATATGTCACTCCCTTTGGTTCCTTCACTATATATGTCACTCCTTTTGGTTCCTTCCCTATATGTCACTCCCTTTGGTTCCTTCCCTATATATGTCACTCCCTTTGGTTCCTTCCCTATATGTCACTTCCTTGATTACCTTCCCTATATATGTCACTCCCTTTGGTTCCTTCACTATATATGTCACTCCTTTTGGTTCCTTCCCTATATGTCACTCCCTTTGGTTCCTTCCCTATATATGTCACTCCCTTTGGTTCCTTCCCTATATATGTCACTCCCTTTGGTTCCTTCCCTATATATGTCACTCCCTTTGGTTCCTTCCCTATATATGTCACTCCCTTTGGTTCCTTCCCTATATGTCACTCCCTTTGGTTCCTTTCCTATATATGTTTCTCCCTTTGGTTCCTTCCCTATATATGTCACTCCCTTTGGTTCCTACCCTATATGTCACTCCCTTTGGTTCCTTCCCTATATATGTCACTCCCTTTGGTTCCTTCCCTATATATGTCACTCCCTTTGGTTCCTTCCCACTCCCTTTGGTTCCTTCCCTATATGTCACTCCCTTTGGTTCCTGTTCCCTTTGGTTCCTTATATGTCACTCCCTTTGGTTCCTTCCCTATATGTCACTCCCTTTGGTTCCTTCCCTATATGTCACTCCCTTTGGTTCCTTCCCTATATGTCACTCCCTTTGGTTCCTTCCCTATATGTCACTCCCTTTGGTTCCTTCCCTATATATGTCACTCCCTTTGGTTCCTTCCCTATATGTCACTCCCTTTGGTTCCTTCCCTATATGTCACTCCCTTTGGTTCCTTCCCTATATGTCACTCCCTTTGGTTCCTTCCCTATATATGTCACTCCCTTTGGTTCCTTCCTTCCCTTTGGTTCCTTATATGTCACTCCCTTTGGTTCCTTCCCTATATGTCACTCCCTTTGGTTCCTTCCCTATATGTCACTCCCTTTGGTTCCTTCCCTATATATGTCACTCCCTTTGGTTCCTCCCTTTGGTTCCTTCCCTATATATGTCACTCCCTTTGGTTCCTTTTATGTCACTCCCTTTGGTTCCTTCCCTATATGTCACTCCCTTTGGTTCCTTCCCTATATATGTCACTCCCTTTGTCACTCCCTTTGGTTCCTTCCCTTTGGTTCCTTATGTCACTCCCTTTGGTTCCTTTTGGTTCCTTTGGTTCCTTCCCTATATGTCCTTTGGTTCCTTCCCTATATATGTCACTCCCTTTATATGTCACTCCCTCCCTTTGGTCACTCCCTTTTCCTTCCCTATATGTCACTCCCTTTGGTTCCCTTTGGTTCCTTTGGTTCCTTTCCTATATGTCACTCCCTTTGGTTCCCTTCACTCCCTTTGGTTCCTACCCTATATGTCACTCCCTTTGGTTCCTTCCCTATATATGTCACTCCCTTTGGTTCCTTTCCTATATATGTCACTCCCTTTGGTTCCTTCCCTATATATGTCACTCCCTTTGGTTCCTTCCCTATATATGTCACTCCCTTTGGTTCCTTCCCTATATGTCACTCCCTTTGGTTCCTTTCCTATATATGTCACTCCCTTTGCTTCCTTCCCTATATATGTCACTCCCTTTGCTTCCTTCCCCAGGCGTCATTGTTTCTGTTTCAGTTTCATGTCTGTGCATTGTTTCATTTTTTGTATTATGTTTCGTTTATTGATTAAATCACTCACTTCCTGAACTTGCTTCCCGACTCTCAGCGCACATCGTTACGCTTTGGCTAATAGAAAATGAAATCAATTTGATTTGAAAAACAATAGAACATGAGAGAATAGGCTACTGGTTTCAATGGAAGACTTTATAAAATGATTGCCTCCGCATTTCTATGGTGGGATTTTGGCTAGGCTACTTTGAAGCAAGGAAAGACATACCTCATATGTAGTAAAGCGTTCACGTTTCAAACAATTAAGTAAATGTTTTCAAATTGCATGCTGCCTCCAGCTCATTGCAGGTTGTCCCGTGACACACTGAAGCCTGTATACCATTGTCTATGCACTTGAACAGTTAATGGGAATCGCACTTCAATTTCCAGCTCTTTTAGTAGCTCTTTTAATCGTAGCCATAAAAAAAATATATATATTTTGCATTTAGAATTGTTGCTCATTGATTGGTCTTCTAAAAGTATGTTTCACTCCAGCAGCAACGGGAGCTGTAGCAGAAAACTAGGTTATGTATCTGTATGCTGTGCATGTGTGAAAAATAAGATATAATGATTAACGAAAATACACAAGCGCCAATTTAATGCTACAAAATTATGCAAATTACCTATCGACAGATAAGCATAGCCAGTCAAATGTATTCACATAGACTGGTATTTCCATCAATTAATAGGCTAAAAAGCATTCTTCACAATGGGATTCTTTTTCTTCTCCAAGACAATTGGCCTGCATCAATTTTATTTATCATCAAAAGACGGTTAATACCGGCTAACAACAAGCTTGCATGCACACATGGACACACACGCATGCACGCACACACACGCACACACACAGGCATCTCAATTATTTCCTCTGCCACTTGGATGGTAGGAAGACCAGAAATAGAAAAAGGAGGTAGGGATGTAGAGAGGGAAAGTAAACAGCAGCAGAAACAGACTCCTGGCAGAGAATGTCCCTCTTTGGGGAATGACAAAGAAACAGGAAACACACCTCCCTCCCTGCTGAGCCTGTGGCTCCTTGCTTCTGCCTGTGGCTCTCGCTCTGTGTGTGACAGAGACAGAGCACCTATGAAACCGACTACCATTCAATAGGATCATATTCACCCTGAGACAAACATTTAACTAATCACCTGTCACATGTCCCATTGAGCACAGACTCAACTCCACACCAACAATGGCTATGGATTCAATCATCCAATCATAGGTGTGTTCTCAAAGGTCTCTTTCCTTTTACACTACAGTAGGAAAACGAACTATTGATTTTACTTAGAAATTAAAGTTTGCAAGGAAAAATGTGGCAATTTTGCAAAACTGTTTAGAGAAACCTTACACACTATCCATTTGTACATTTCTGATAACTCGTTGCTTTGTCCAAAACTCGGTACAACTGAAATTGATAGTGTGCTAGATAGCGGATAACACAAAGATAGACACTCTCTCTCTCTGAGGAGTCAAGGGAAAGCATTATTCAGTGGCTATCGGTGTGTGTGTGTGTGTGTGTGTGTGTGTGTGTGTGTGTGTGTGTGTGTGTGTGTGTGTGTGTGTGTGTGTGTGTGTGTGTGTGTGTGTGTGTGTGTGTGTGTGTGTGTGTGTGTGTGTGTGTGTGTGTGTGTGTGTGTGTGTGTGTGTGTGTGTGTGTGTGTGCGTGTGTGTGTGTGTGTGTGTACAGTCACTCAGTCAGTGGGAAGGGAGGTAGGGAAGGGGCGAGGGGAGATTGTTCAGCTTATTTTCCTCCTTGTTAGTCCTCCCTCCAACCATCACGATCCATCAGGCTTGCTCGCCCACTCCATTACACCATGAGGACACTTCCTCTCAGCTCTGCTGCTGGAACGAGTCCTCTGAGAGGTGCAGAGGGGAGACCTGCCTTATCACTCTTCATAGAACACCAGCATCTTAACACACACACACCCCGGGTCAGCCTACACAGGGCCATTGGCCATTGGTCACACCGGTGGTGACCAATGGCCCCACTTCACTTCCGGGTTGGAGCGAGCGGTCGCATCCGCATTTCGCTCCGCAGGTAGTATAGCTTTTTCATTACATTTCATTACATTTCATTATAGTACAACGGTTTGATTTGTCTAATCTTAGCAATTTCTTCTTAGCTAGCTACATAGCCGTCTTTGTATCAAAGATAATTGCGTAATTATCGTATTTCGTCATCCTAACGTAGTCTTCACTGCTCTGCCCAGCAGCTAGCCAGCTAGCAAACGTCCACCGATTAGCAGCACTGTAGAAACTATTACACTCAACTGAACGACTTGATTAGTGTAGAGTTAGCTAGCTACATAGCTGTCTTTGCTGTCTTCGTATCCAAGATAATTGTGTAGTTTAGAGTGTGTAGTCTTAGAGTGATTATCTTAATTTACCGAGGTTAGCTAGCCAGCTATTTGTCGTCCTTAACATAGGAGACTCTGCTAGCTAGCCAACAGCTAGCCAACATCTTCCGAATAGAACTCAACAACCCGGTCGCATTCCGCTTCGCTCCACAGGTAGTATCACATTTTCATTTCATTACAGTACAACGGTTTGATTTGTTTGATCGTAGCTAGCTACATAGCTAGCTACATAGCCGTCTTTGTATCAAAGATAATTGTGTAGTCTAGAACGATTTTCTAGGTTAGCTAGCCAGCTATTGTTGTTCTTTTAACGCAACGTAACGTAATCAACACTGCTAGCTAGCCAGCTAGCCCCCGAATAGTAGCACTGTAGAAACTATTACACTCAACGGAACGACTTGATTAGTGTAGTGTCAACAACGCAGCCACTGCCAGCTAGCCTACAAAGTCAACAACGCAGCCACTCCCAGCTAGCCTACTTCAGCAGTACTGTATCATTTTAATCATTTTAGTCAATAAGATTCTTGCTCCGTAAGCTTAACTTTCTGAACATTCGAGACGTGTAGTCCACTTGTCATTCCAATCTCCTTTGCATTAGCGTAGCCTCTTCTGTAGCCTGTCAACTATGTGTCTGTCTATCCCTGTTCTCTCCTCTCTGCACAGACCATACAAATGCTCCACACTGCGTGGCCGCGGCCACCCTAATCTGGTGGTACCAGCGCGCACGACCCACGTGGAGTTCCAGGTCTCCGGTAGCCTCTGGAACTGCCGATCTGCGGCCAACAAGGCAGAGTTAATCTCAGCCTATGCCTCCCTCCAGTCCCTCGACTTCTTGGCACTGACGGAAACATGGATCACCACAGATAACACTGCTACTCCTACTGCTCTCTCTTCGTCCGCCCACGTGTTCTCACACACCCCGAGAGCTTCTGGTCAGCGGGGTGGTGGCATCGGGATCGGGATCCTGGTTCTGCTCACACTGCCCTACCCTGTGCTCTGACCTCTTTCTCCCCTCTCTCTCCAGATGAAATCTCGCGTCTTGTGACGGCCGGCCGCCCAACAACCTGCCCGCTTGACCCTATCCCCTCCTCTCTTCTCCAGACCATTTCCGGAGACCTTCTCCCTTACCTCACCTCGCTCATCAACTCATCCCTGACCGCTGGCTACGTCCCTTCCGTCTTCAAGAGAGCGAGAGTTGCACCCCTTCTGAAAAAACCTACACTCGATCCCTCCGATGTCAACAACTACAGACCAGTATCCCTTCTTTCTTTTCTCTCCAAAACTCTTGAACGTGCCGTCCTTGGCCAGCTCTCCCGCTATCTCTCTCAGAATGACCTTCTTGATCCAAATCAGTCAGGTTTCAAGACTAGTCATTCAACTGAGACTGCTCTTCTCTGTATCACGGAGGTGCTCCGCACCGCTAAAGCTAACTCTCTCTCCTCTGCTCTCATCCTTCTAGACCTATCGGCTGCCTTCGAGACTGTGAATCATCAGATCCTCCTCTCCACCCTCTCCGAGTTGGGCATCTCCGGCGCGGCCCACGCTTGGATTGCGTCCTACCTGACAGGTCGCTCCTACCAGGTGGCGTGGCGAGAATCTGTCTCCTCACCACGCGCTCTCACCACTGGTGTCCCCCAGGGCTCTGTTCTAGGCCCTCTCCTATTCTCGCTATACACCAAGTCACTTGGCTCTGTCATAACCTCACATGGTCTCTCCTATCATTGCTATGCAGACGACACACAATTAATCTTCTCCTTTCCCCCTTCTGATGACCAGGTGGCGAATTGCATCTCTGCATGTCTGGCAGACATATCAGTGTGGATGACGGATCACCACCTCAAGCTGAACCTCGGCAAGACTGAGCTGCTCTTCCTCCCGGGGAAGGACTGCCCGTTCCATGATCTCGCCATCACGGTTGACAACTCCATTGTGTCCTCCTCCCAGAGCGCTAAGAACCTTGGCGTGATCCTGGACAAAACCTTGTCGTTCTCAACTAACATCAAGGCGGTGGCCCGATCCTGTAGGTTCATGCTCTACAACATCCGCAGAGTACGACCCTGCCTCACACAGGAAGCGGCGCAGGTCCTAATCCAGGCACTTGTCATCTCCCGTCTGGATTACTGCAACTCGCTGTTGGCTGGGCTCCCTGCCTGTGCCATTAAACCCCTACAACTCATCCAGAACGCCGCAGCCCATCTGGTGTTCAACCTTCCCAAGTTCTCTCACGTCACCCCGCTCCTCCGCTCTCTCCACTGGCTTCCAGTTGAAGCTCGCATCCGCTACAAGACCATGGTGCTTGCCTACGGAGCTGTGAGGGGAACGACACCTCAGTACCTCCAGGCTCTGATCAGGCCCTACACCCAAACAAGGGCACTGCATTCATCCACCTCTGGCCTGCTCGCCTCCCTACCACTGAGGAAGTACAGTTCCCGCTCAGCCCAGTCAAAACTGTTCGCTGCTCTGGCCCCCCAATGGTGGAACAAACTCCCTCACGACGCCAGGACAGCGGAGTCAATCACCACCTTCCGGAGACACCTGAAACCCCACCTCTTTAAGGAATACCTAGGATAGGATAAGTAATCCTTCTCACCCCCCCCCTTTAAGATTTAGATGCACTATTGTAAAGTGACTGTTCCACTGGATGTCATAAGGTGAATGCACCAATTTGTAAGTCGCTCTGGATAAGAGCGTCTGCTAAATGACTTAAATGTAATGTAAATGTGACAGAGCTCATCAGAGTAAATGAAGAAATAGCTAAATGACATTGAGTTACCTTACAGGGCTCTGCTCTACCCTTTCCCTGCTCTTCAAGTGTACACACACACGCACACACTAACACACACACACACACACACAACCTGCATTAACATGGCAGGGCAATATCTTTTCATTAGGTCCAACACCATTATTGTATCATCAACCCCCCTCTAACTGCAGCACCTAACCACAGCCAAGAGAGAGAGAGAGAAGCAACCCCCTCCTCTAAAGATCTAAATGTCCTCCAGCAGAGAATTGAATGAACCCTTTCTAATGTTGTGTTTATAAAGATGAATTGGAAGAGGAGAGAAGCCTGTCAACAAAACGCAGGTTATTTCCAGCCCCTAAAAACACTAGGTTATTTGTAGGAAAAACATAAGCTGAGGAAATACAGAAGAGGCAACACAGTATGGTCCATAGGAAATCATATTGATGCCATCCATCATGGCCCTTATTGATGTGCTTCTTTGACTTTAGCCGTGTATAGATAGACATACTAGTGTTTGTCCTCTACCATTCATCCCAGCAAGAGGGGACTAATTAAGCAATAAGGCCCAAGGAGGTGTGGTATATGGCCAATATACCACGGCTAAGGGCTGCTCTTATGCACAATGCAAATTGGAATGCCTGGATTACAGCCCTTAGCTGTGGTATATTGGCCATATACCACAAACCTCTGAGTTGCCTTATTGCTATTATAAACTGGTTACCAACGTAATTCATTTTATTTCATACCCGTGGTATTCGGTCTTATATACCACAACTTTCAGCCAATCAGCATTCAGGGCTCAAACTACCCAGTTTATAATGAGGAGTATCTCACCAGGTCACCTTGGGCTCCCAACAACAACAAACCAACCAAATTCCAACCGCATCCAAGCCTCTCAGCTCGTTAGCGGCAGTCTATATAAAAACACTATACGCTCACCCACCTCTGTTTATGAGGTATTTTTGGAGACAACCAAAGACAAATGGGCAAATTGGCATTTCCCTTTATAGTAAGCGTTCCTCTCAGTCTCAGGCCAGGCCCTGGTCTCTGAGCCTCACTGTAGTTAATGATGCTTCCCGCTATTCAAACACTACTGTAGAGATCAAGTTGAGCAATTAAACATACAGCTGTTCCATCTTGAAGTGCCTGTTTAGCCCTCTGCCATCCCCTTCTAGTCGGCCTGCCACTTTAGTGAGAAGAGAAGCACAGTCTTCTTTTACTGAGTGTACAGAGGGCAAAGGGATGGAGCACTTGAGACTGCTGACCTTTTAAAACAACGCAGCGAATAAAAAGACAGCGAGATTAATTGTATATTCATACATTCTCCAGACATGTCGACTCACATATACAAATGCACTTTTCTCCCATTCACCCTCGTAATTTTGAAGTATAAGCCATTCAGGCTATTCTAGTGAGGAAACGGTGGCCTTGGGAGGTTATAAATTGTCGGTAGGTTCCCTGGAAGACATTCCTCACCGTGATACAGCCCAGGCAGAGAGAGGAGGACAAATCTGTTCTAGACAGGAGCACAATGGCCAAGCGGTTTCCTTTTACAAAGTCCACTCTGTTATCCCACTGATGCATCATGCAGACTACTCGAAGCATAAACATGATCAGTCAATTCCAATTCCAATTCCAATTAGTGTTTGGATTAGTTATGAGACAAATGTATTACAACATGAACCTATCCCGTGCTGGGATGGTGTTGTGCTAGACTCAGGGTCATCTGGTGAGAGACGACAGCAACACACTACAACCCAGCGGGGGAGATAATCTAGTTCAGATCGGCTGCTTCCACAGGATGCTTGTGTAATATTACTGATTGTCTGAGCCGTCAGTGTGTGTCGCACCGCAGGGAGCCTATGGCCTTCCATAAAGAGCCCATGCTGCTGATGAAGTAATATTACACTCTTTGAGGTTACTCCATGCTGGCAGAGAAAACAGCCACCTCTCAGAGGGTGGGATGCAGGCATAACAAATTTAGAAATCTCTCATTGGCACACACACACACACACACACACACACACACACACACACACACACACACACACACACACACACACACACACACACACACACACACACACACACACACACACACACACACACACACACACACACACACACACACACACACACACACACACACACACACACACACACACACACACACACACACACACCACTCAAATTCTTTCTTTCTCTCACTTCATCCATTCTGAGTTTCTATTCATCTCAATTTCCCTGTGAAAAAGCAGAACAACAAGACCCAGAAAAGACAGTGTCCCTACACCCTGCGTCCCTTCACCATGCGTCCCTACTGCGTCCCTACGAGACTGCCAGGGTGAAGGACAGCCTTAGAAGAGCCACTCTCCCCAGCAGTCACAGAGAATAAGACTCAGTCCAGTCAAACCCACCTGAAATACATCTTTAATTTACATCCCAAATCACACCATGAAATATTCAGTGAGACGAGGGCTTTCCAAAGTGGCAGTGAGTGAGGTAGCCTCCGACAGGGCCCCCTCTGCCGGGGCCCCCAGCCACTCATCACAGAACCCCCACGTCTGCAGAACTGCCAGACGTGTGTATGGAGCTGAGACACCACTGAGGAAGAGGCGGCTGGAGGCGGGGCGAGAGAAGAAGAACGGAATGCTAATCCCTGTGATTCACGTCTGTATTCATGAAGGAAAGCGGACGATAGTCGGCCAGGCAGACGGACATCAATCAGTGGTATCTAGGAGGGAGCGGGTGGCAGGGTGGGCAGGAATATGAAGATGTCAGCACTCCCAAAGTCAGAGGACAGCACTTTCCTCTGTTCTGGTCCGCTGTGGGGATCAGGGAATATCAACACATATATTACACGCTCCGCAGAGCACCAACAATACAGAGTCCGCAAAGTCAAAACTAAAAATGTCCTAAGGAAAGGTTGGTAAAGGTTAGAGCAACTCTGAGACAGGATATAATACAATGCATTTCAGTCTGTGATAAGAAGAGGTGCTGACAGACTGGGCCCGGAACGTCCCTCTTTTCTTATCTCTGGCCACAAAGTTACAAAGTCTTTGAAATTAAATTAAGTGAAAGGGCAGTTGAGGACTAAAAATGTTAATAGTCTGGTCAAACTGGTAGCTGGGCTATACAATACAGGCTAACTGTCCAGATCCAATTCACAACAGAAGGCATAAATTGAGCACTAAAGAATGGATTAAGCAAGAAAGTGAAGTCCCCAAACACAGGATGTTGGTAAAGTCAGAGAGTCAGTAAACTGATCTAAGGGCTAGGGAAATCCTCAAGAATCTCGGAATAATATTTCTCAAAGAAATGCAGCCCAAACACATTTCGAGAAGCAGATTCTAGTCCAAGAAGGCATTGTGCCACAACACAAAGGCAGGTTTAATAGGTCTGGTTTGAGAGGTTAAAGGGCTATCTGTAATGGTGCTCCACACGCTCAGACGAAGAGAGGAGATCATAAAACTTGTCCCAGTGTCAATTATCAAATGGCTCCAGAATATAGGGACGATGAATATTTGAACAGCGATCTCGGCAGGAAATCGAAACCCTGTGTTTCCCAATCGAGGTTAGAGTTCCATGACCGACGGCTCTGTTCTCTTCCATTCAAATAACTGTAGATGCAGATACGGCTGATGGAAACAGTATGTGCAGCTGCTGGCAGCTACGGCCTTTTGGGAGATGCCAGCTTCTGTTCGAGGGAATAAAGCATGTTAGACATTCAAAACGCAGTGTGTGGCCACATCTGAACTGGCGCTCAAAATTGAATCCCACCACAGTGTGACATTTTCATCATGTTAGGAGCTAGCAAGCTACTGTAAGGCAGGTTTACTCTATAACACAGATCCTATGTATATATAAGCATTGAGAGCAATAGTGAGAGATGATAAGTGCTATGGAGTGGATAATAGCAGGAGTTTAGTCACCCTGTAGCACTTGACAAGGACATGAGTGCTTTATTAGTGTTAATCCCACAGGTTTCCTCCTTGTCGCTCCTCAGATTACTGGTGTAGATCATCATTACCATATCAGACTAAAGAAAAGAAGCCTCTGATTACTCATTACAGTCAACCAGCTTCATAATAACCCAGGAGGATGGTAATACAATGCAACGCAATTCAGATAAAGACTTGGAGGCTGTAGGTCACTCACACCCAGTAGAGATTTCCTCAAATCGCTCTTGAACTCCGGCAACAGACTGAGGCAATAGATGCCCGTTCTGTATGCACAGCGGGGATAGCCAATAGCACTTCCCTGATACAGCTGGCCATGCTGTATCCAATAACACACAGAGGACCAAATGAAAGATACAGTATACACATAAGCTTCTAGATCAGTGTTGGGTAGTAGTGAACTGCATGTTGTCAAACTAGAGATCTAACTACATGTTGCAGTAGCTTGGATTCAAATCTAGGTAGTGTTTTCAGTAGTTAATTACTTGTTTTGCCATGTAGCGTTATCGCTAAATATTGGAACTACACACTACTTTTTTTAGCTAAAATAAAATATGGGTGAATTAGGCAATAATTTATTTTCATTTTCGACATCAGACCTGCTTAATTCTTATTTGAAACATAGTTTTTGTGTTTAATAGGCTAAATGACACATTCTGTTCACATCTGACTCCGGTGATCTGTTCTGCAATTTGGAGTTTATGACATTTCAGATGTAGATCATTTATCACTAAGAAGTTTGGATGTAGTGAATGATGTAGTAACTTCAGTTAAGTAAGGTTTAGCTGTAGTATATCTTAACTTCTTCCAGTGTGAAGTAATTGGTCAACTATTTTCCGAGTAGCTTACCCAACACTGCTGCTAGTGTTTCCTATTAACATCAATTATGAACTGGGCAGAGAGCATCAAGCTGGACATAATGAGGTTCAAATGAAACACGTAGTCTTATTGTCAGTTGTAATCTGTTGGTTTTGATTGTTCTAACCACACCTAATAGCTGTTTGGGAGGTGGATTATCTTTATAGCACCATAGATATCTACAAATATTCATTTCATTCAGGTTTTCTATTCTGGTTTGCCTGAAACAAAAAAAGGAACCTGGAAAAATGTCTAGTTGCTAACACACGCTGTCATACAATTTCCTGACATATTGGTCCACCTGATATGGGAAGCTGCAGGTAATTGCATGGTTTCCAATAACTCAAGGATAACAGTGTTGGAAAACAGTGTGACTGTTGGTGTTGTTTGTTCGTGCTCACTGCTCCCTAACAGTCAAGTTATACACTTGTTACCTGATGTATTACAGAAATATGACATTGTTGGACATTGTTATTCCGATGAAGTCTGTTCAATGTACCTGTGAATATCCAAATAGATCCCTGAATCTAGTGTTCTCTTTTTTAAACTCGAAAATGATCCATGCTCATTACTCTGGTGTGATATTAAATCATGTTTATATTCACCTTGACACAGAACAATGATATACAGTGTAAGTCGCTCTGGATAAGAGCGTCTGCTAAATGACTTAAATGTAAATGTTAGGTCCTAGAAAGCATACTGCTTTTACCATAATGAAAAAACATAATAACACAAAAGGCAATGTATAAACAATTGCACAATATTATCATAATAAATCATAATGACTGAGAGCAACATTTTGTTTTGCTGAATAATATTATGCCAAGACAGTAGGCTATTCCCAATATTCCGCTCCAGTCAAGAGCATTCACATAAATGTTTATTGCAGCACTTTGGCAAAGGTAAGCCTACTATGAGTAGCTAATGTGTCTTGGCATTTGGTTGAATTCACATTCTGTATTGACTATTGAGAACGACATTGACTATTGCGACCGATTGACGCAACACGGCATAACCGATTATTTTTGCATTCGTTTTGTAGAGAGAAACAGCTGACTATATGGCGCGTAATCTATAGTATTATATATCACATAATAGCAAAACAAATAAAAGCTTACAACCCTCTTTAAAAGCCATTAGAAATACTGATACATTTTTGTTTTGTTTTTTTATCTGTAAAATGTTCAGTATTATTTGACAAAACATGGACGCTTATTGACATGCAAATGAATTTAAAACCCTGTGCCTTAACATTCATTTCCACATTACTACAGTATTTCCAAAGTCACTTCGGAAACACAGACTGACATGACCTGGTAAAATACTTTTACGCGCGCCTCAAAACCTTGCCTAAGCAAGCTGATAAGAAACAATGTCACGAAAATCATTCCTCAAAACTGTATGCTAATAGTGTTCACAAACCTGAGTTCTTGAGGGGTGACAACACGTCGTTATTGTTAGAAGAGACAGGGTTGGTCAAACTTCGTGCTCTATGATGTGCGCTCTTGCTGGTAGCATGTGTTGCTCATGCGCTCTCCTGTCGGGGCGACTATTTGATGAGTGCTATTGCGCGAGTCTCTTAAAGCACCCCCACCCTCCTCTTCTCTTTCTAGGAGACAGTCATCCAATCAGAAAAAAATACAACATCACACAATACAGTAACACAAATAATGCCTAGGATAGTACTGTAATTCGAGCATGTACTTTATGTGCACATCATTTTTTCTACAATAAAAATAGGCAAACTATAAACAATGTTACATCAGATTATTAATGTACAGGCCTACAGGTGACTTTGGATCTGATGATGATACATCATACTAAAGTGTGATGACAAATGCATGTTTTCCATTCCATGGAGCACACCAATGCCAGCAGCTGTGTTCCGTTGACACCTCATAAGGCTTCAAAACATAGAGATGGAATCAATGTACTTAACCCTTAACTCAACGTACTTTACCCTAAGCCCCTTTAGCATCGAAAATATTCACATTACTCCAGCCCTCTATTTTTAGGACTCCCCCATGAGACATTGTATAATTTGAACACTGCTTGCATCATACCACTGCCCTGTAAAGCTGGTTGGATGCCCTGCCCCACCCCCTCCTCCCCCTAACTCTTCACTACTCACCTTTAACCTTTTTCAACTGCCTTTACTACAGGAAACAGCCCAATGCCCAGTCAAAAAATGTACTGGACTTGGTTATTCCATAAGATGAGATAGAGTAGTTACAGTGAAGCCGATACTCAACTACAGTCTCTGCTGTGTCTCTGTCAGATCTCACCTCACCACCATCACAGTCCGTCTCTCACCTCCAAACATGCCTCCTTCAGCCTGACCATCTATCCTTCCACCTCTCTGCTCCTCCATCCATCCATCCTCCCTCGAGACCCAGTCCCAGGACCCCTCTCCCAGACTTCATTCCAAGGGAAAGGTGGCAGCTGAGCCATCTGGTCCACCTGCTGCCATCCTCTTGTCACTCTGCCAGGCTTCATCAGTGCCAGGCGCTTCAACGATGCCTCCTCCAATGGGTCAGAGGAGCCCGGGTGAGGGCAGAACCACAGAGTCGTTACAGACGAGTCCTGGATGCTTCACGCCCATAATTATATTTACTACAGCACTGTTCCTGCTTGCAACCATCCACCATTTTGGCCGGCAAAAGAACCCAATCTGAATGTGTTTTAGGATTTTTGTGAGTTTCCATGATCAGCTTGGTTCCCTGGATTCTAAACCCAGTCGATTTAAATTAAATGGATGACAATAATTTGAGGACAAATTTCCCAACAATATCAAGTATTCCTTCCAGATTCATTACTGAGGAGGGCTATGAAGGCCTACACGCTATTCTGTTCAAACCTTTGACAACCCAGCTGGATACACACAAATGACCAGGACTTCAATTCTAATTAAACCAAAAAAAAGAGAGAGAGAGGAAAGAGAGGAAAGAGAAAGGAGAGAGACAGAGAGAGAGGAAAGAGAGAGACAGAGAGAGAGAGGAAAGAGAGAGGAGAGAGAGACAGAGAAAGTAAAGAGAGAGGAGAGAGAGACAGAGAGAGAGAGGAAAGAGAGGAGAGAGAGACAGAGAGAGAGAGAAAGAGACACAGAGAGAGAGAGAGCGTGCCTGCTTGTCTCCCTGTATTTGCATGCATGTGTATATGCTTGTCAAGCTCTGGGAAGCAAGTGTGGTTCCCATCTCTCCCATGGCATGTTTCTGTCTGACTGTCAGTGAGTGAAGGAGTGCAAATGTCACCCATGTGTCTGATGGGAGGTCTATGGAGGAGGAGGAGGAGGAGGAGGAGGAGGAGGAGGAGGAGGAGGAGGAGGAGGAGGAGGAGGAGGAGGAGGAGGAGGAGGAGGAGGAGGAGGAGGAGGAGGAGGAGGAGGAGGAGGAGGAGGAGGAGGAGGAGGAGGAGGAGGAGGAGGAGGAGGAGGAGAGGATGATGAGGTTGAAGTTGAGGAAGCTGGAGTGGCAGTCCCAGGGCGGCCCAGTTGGTTGACTGACTGGCTGACTGGCTGGCTGACTGGCTGACTGACTGACTGACTGGCTGGCTGACTGGCTGGCTGGCTGGCTGGCTGGCTGACTGGCTGTCTGGCTGGCTGACTGACTGACTGACTGACTGACTGGCTGACTGGCTGACTGGCTGACTGGCTGACTGACTGACTGACTGACTGACTGACTGACTGGCTGACTGGCTGACTGGCTGACTGGCTGTCTGGCTGGCTGGCTGACTGACTGACTGACTGACTGACTGACTGGCTGACTGGCTGACTGGCTGACTGGCTGACTGGCTGGCTGGTGGTCTGGCAGCTGTGAGCCTGTTAACCAGGGTAAGTGAAGTAGCTGAGGCCAGAGAGGCAGGCGAAGACAGGGGAAGGTAGGTGGCCCAAGCCAATCAATAACCTGGATAATGAGAACTGAGGGGTGTCATTATGGTCGCCCTCGGGCGGAGAATGCCTCCTCGTCCATAAAGAGCACTGCCTTCTCCTCGGAACACAAACACACGTAATTAACCTTTAGAGCCAGCCAGTCACTGAGGATGCACTGCTTTGTTGTTTTCCCTCATAAGCAACAGGGCTTTTTCCTCATTTTAATGAAGAATGAAACATGTACAACTTCTCACCAAGCTCAAATGAAGCCCAGTGCTCATTTAGTATTAGTGTGTGTTCAAATACAGTGTGCTGTGGTTTAGGGAAAATGTCCACTTCATATATGGCAATAGGCTGCGTTTAGAAAAGCAGCCCAATTCTGATCTTTTTTCCATTAATTGGGCCCTTGACTCTTTTTCAGAGCTGATCTAATTGATCAAAAGATACATTTCTGAAGAAAATATCAGAATTGGGCAGCCTGTGTAAACGCAGCCATAACAGTGAAAATACAAAGTCCAGGGGCCTCATTTATCAATCATGCATAGGTACAAATCTGTGCATGGGATCATTTCCACGCAAAGTGTGAGATGTATCAATAGAAATGCCGGTTCAAATGCTAGTCGGAACAAGGAAACTCAGAAATGTCTGACTTGCTGATTTTTTGAACGCGGCACGTGTATAACTACAACCAGTTAACGAGTCGAAATGTCCGAGTTTCCTAGTTCCGACTAGCACATCAACGCGGCAATACGCGTGCTTGGGAGTGTGCTTAAATGTATGCAGAGCCATGTCCATGCGTACACACAGTGCCAAGCCGTGGAATAATGAAACGAACTTCTTGTCAAGCATAGAATGGGGAAAAAATACATTATGTGTTGAAATTGTCAGAAATTGTGAGAGTAATAACTAAATCATTTTTCGATGTCATTGTATTTCCATTGTGAATTCATGCAACATATCTTGACAGGCATATCATTTGACGACTACAGTGCATTTTTTACGATAATAATCCATATAAAGTACAGTAATGTTACACGTGTTAAAGTGAAACAATTGTTGAAATACTATAAAGACTGAGATAATGTGAAATCGAATGAGAGGCTGATCTTGCTCTGTTTGAAGATTTGGCATGCTGAATTTCGCAGAAAGCGTTTTTAGAGACAGGTGAACCTTTTTTTACGGGATAAATTACAGATTGGCTCATCAAATTTCATTTCCCAAAACGAATCTTATAGTATTTTTTTGCAAGGACTTAAGGCCTACTTTAAAAAAGAAAACACTTGCCATTCCAGTGCAAATCCAAGTGCTATCCAGCCTGTTTGTTTTGGCAGCGGGAGCATCCCGATCGTTTTTGATGCAATCATCATATTACATACAATTTCCATAAATCATCGCACAAAAGGTTGAAATCAAGAGGGGTTTCTTTGCCATCAATGGGTTCCCAAATACGAACGGCGCAATAGACAGCACCCACATCACCATAAAAGCACCATCCCAAAACGAGTTCAACAATGTGAACAGAAAAGGTTTCCACTCTTTATGTACAGGTGATAGGTTATGTGATCCGCAAAAGACCCTGCTGAATCAGGTGGCAAACTGGCCAGGTGGTAGGCGCGTCACATTCATTCTGTAGAACATCAATGTTGGCTTATAGGCCTACAGGAAGGAGCCGTTGAGGATAGATGGCTTATTGGTGAGTGTTCCCATTTGATATATATTTGCCATTGCTATAGCAACTCATTGTCTTAATAGTCCTCTCTTTATAGCTATGTTATTTACATTTTTTTTTTTTTTATTATTTCCACATTAAATTGATAAATGAGGCTCCAGGAATGTCTGATAAATCACACTTTTTCTATGCATATGAACATTGTAAATTCCGTTCCTAAACAGTACTTTAGAATAGTTTCTATGCAATATTGATAAATGAGTCACCAGAGATTTACACTAACAGAGGGAAGTAGAAGTGTGTTTTTTTCTAAATATCCTGTGAAAGCGTGGTATTTTGTCCTGGCAACTCAAAACTGGAGCTCATACAATGAACCCCTGCTCATATAGAGACAGGATTAGGTGTTACATAATGTGCACATGTACAGTACATGACAACAGAGACATATGTTTGAAGGCTTTTTAGCTGAGTTTAACAAGTCCAACATCCCTCATAGCCTAATCCCTTTCTAGCTCAACACCAGGCTGCACTTGAATAATTGTGGATTTGATTACTATAACAATAAGCACCAACTGAACAAACTCCCTCTTCAAAGTGTTAAAACCACATGTCAACGTCAGCATTACCATAAGGAATCATACAGTAATGTGTCCAATTTCCTTCAGAGGATTAAAATATGTCTTCTCTTATGTATGTTTCTCAGCTCATCAGTGTGTGTGTGTCTGTGTGCGTGATCAGTGTTCCCTCCAGTGACCTTCATGTTGTGGAGAAGCATACATCACGCATTACATTACGGCCACTGACCAGTCCAAGCCCAAGCCTCTCCTGGCTGACCCACACTGCACGGACCATTAACTATTTCATTTTTATGTACACTGAACTAAAATATAAACGCAACATGTAAAGTGTTGGTCCCATGTTTCATGAGCTGAAATAAAATATCCCAGAAATGTTCCACACACACAAAAAACTTACTTCTCTCAAATGTTGTGGACAAATTTGTTTTCATCCCTGTTAGTGAGCATTTCTCCATTGCCACAATAATCCATCCACATGACAGAAGCTGATTAAACAGCATGAACATTACACAGGTGTACCTTGTGCTGGGGATAATAAAAGGCCACTCACAAATGTGCAGTTTTGTCAAACAACACAGTGCCACAGATGTCTCAAGTTTTGAGGGAGTGTGCAATTGCCATGCAGGAATGCCCACCAGAGCTGTTGCCAGTTCATTTAATGTCAATTTTTCTACCATAAGCCGCCTCCAACGTCATTTTAGAGAATTTGGCAGTACGTCTAACTGGCCTCACAACTACAGACCACGTGTATGGCATTGTGTGGGCGAGCGGTTTGCTGATTAACGTTAACGTTATGAACAGAGTGCCCCATGGGGGAGCTGGGGTTATGGTTTGGGCAGGCATAAGCTACAGAAAACAAACACAACTGCAGTTCATCGATGGCAATTTGAATGCGCAGAGATACCATGACGAGATCCTGAGGCCCATTGTCGTGCCATTCATCCGCCGCCATCACCTCATGTTACAGCATGATAATGCACGGCCCCATGTCACAAGGATCTGTACACAATTCCTGGAAGCTAAAAAAGTACTAGTTCAGCCTGATCAACTCGATGCGAAGAAGATGTGTCGTGCCGCATGTGGCAAATGGTGGTCACACCAGATACTGACTGGTTTCTGGTCCAATCCCCTACCTTTTTCAAAGGTTATCTGTGAGCAACAGATCCATATCTGTATTCCCAGTCATGTGAAATCAATAGATTAGGGCCTAATTCATGTATTTGAATTGACTGATTTCCTTATATGATCTGTAAGTCAGTAAAATCTTAGAAATTGTTGCATATTGTTGCATATTGCATTTATATTTTTGTTCAGTATAATTATCCCATACTAGCTGGCCAGCTCTCAGGCTGCACCATTCTGGGTACACTCTGCCTCAGAGAGGCCTTCTCTGGTCCATGGACATAACCTAGCACTGTAACAACCCGAGTACAAGTACAAGGCCCAGGGTGCTAGGCATTCAGTACTATGCATTCTAAGTATGGGAATGATAACTGCCATTCACCATCCACTTCTAAAGAGCCAACAGGTACAGATTAATACAGTGAAGGCATTCATCCGTCTGGTATTCCAATGGGACAGCTCTCATGATGGCAGAATGAGAATGTGATGTGTGATAGGGACATTATATTCCCCCAATGACCTTGGAAATTGGAGTTGTACAATTTATGTTACAGCCTGAGAACGCAAGGTGTGTTTACCGATAGAGTTAGGCAGAAACGCATTGTAGGCCTTAGTGAGAATACTTTCATATTCATAAGCTGTTAATTATGCATAGCTCTGTAATGGAAGGAAAACAGTTTACACTTAGTGTACGAAACATTAGGAACACCTTCCTAATATTGAGTTGCACCCCATGTTGACTCCAATGCTTTCCACAGTTGTGTCAAGTTGGCTGGATGAAACCGGTGCGCCTGGCACCCACTACCAATCCCCGTTCAATGACACTTACATATTTTGACTTGATCATTCACCCTCTGAATAGCACACATTCACAATCCATGTCTCAATTGTCTCAATGCTGAAAAATCCTTCCTTGGGGCCTCCCGAGTGGTGCAGCGGTCTAAGGCACTGCATCGCGGTGCTAGTGGCGTTGCTACAGACCCGCATTCGATCCCAGGCTGTATCACAACCGGCTGTGATCAGGAGTCCCATAGGGCGACACACAATTGGCCCAGCGTCGTCCAAGTTATGGGAGTGTTTGGCCAAGGGGGCTTTACTTGGCTCATTGCGCTCTAGCGACTCCTTGTGGCGGGCCGGGCGCCTGCAGGCTGACCTCAGTTGTTAGTTGAACAGTGTTTCCTCCGACACATTGGTGCGGCTGACTTCAGGGTTAAGCGGGCGGGTGTTAAGAAGTGCGGTTTGGCGGGTCATGTTTCGGAGGATGCATTACTCGACCTCCCGTTGGAGAGTTGCAGCGACGAGACAAGGAAAAGGGGGTAAAATACAACAACAAAAAAACCTTCTTTAACCTGTCTCCTCCCCTTCATCTACACTGATTGATGTGGATTTAACAGGTGGCATCAATAAAGGATCATAGCTTTCACCTGGTCAGTCTATGTCATGAAAGAGCAGTTGTTCCTAATGTTTTGTACACTCATTGTATATCTGTGTTTACAGAAGTTGTGTTGGTTGGCTGGTCGGAGATTTCTGGGGATGTCTGATTGATGTAGGCCTACTCCTTGTGTCGTGAACTTGATCATGAGGAAAATGTGCCTGCAGTAACCCTTATATGCTGTACAACTCTCTCAGCTGCTTCTACCATCAATGTTCTGATTCTCTCAATAACCTCTCTCAATAGCCTATCGCAGAACAAACTGCTT
Organism: Oncorhynchus gorbuscha; assembly: GCF_021184085.1. NCBI lineage: Eukaryota > Metazoa > Chordata > Actinopteri > Salmoniformes > Salmonidae > Oncorhynchus > Oncorhynchus gorbuscha. Next base: position 21,093,397 of record NC_060174.1, read on the forward strand.
TTGCCTACAAGTCCAGTCTGAGGGTAGAGTCCCAAGTGGCATGGATACAAACCAGCACAGTCTTCCTCTTTTCTCACTTGAAGTTACAGAATTAAATGAGCCATCACTCATTTAGCAAAGTAGCTACAAAATGTAGTCTACAACGATATGGTAGGTCCATAACATGCAGCATGATGGAGTCAATTGTACTACATAACCTCTCTTGACATAGAGTAGCTCTTTCTGTGCTGTGTGTGCAGACTGCTCTGGCTATCCCTTAGTCACTGAGGAGGTCTAGGTAGGGGAATAGACAGAGATGAGAGATGACAGTTTGCACAGATAACTATGACCAGACCAGCTGACTAATGACGCCCAATTTAAACATTCTCCACCCGATTAGCATCACCAGATGATTAATTCTGGCTACATTTAAAATGATTGATAATTTTCATAAATGAATGAAAAAAATAATGAATATATTAATAAGGAATGAGGGCCGGAGTCACGTCAGAGGCAGCCAGCTGCGCCGATGCCATGAATCACTTTCAAATGTGTTATTTTCCCCAGAGTTTCCAGTGGAGAGAACCTATCCCAGTCCTTCATGCACACACGCTCCCACCCACCCACACACACAGGGCCTGGCTAAAGGTTGCTCTCGAAAAATGGGTTTTTAACCTCAAATGTATTAAATAAGGGTTAAAGAAAAGGACGTCTAACCAGGTTATGTCTCCAGTGGTTTGACTGGATGGCCTCTGCTCTGGATTGAACCCTGAATCACCCCCTCCTTCCCCCTCCAGTTTAATGAATCAATATTGTCTATATTGTTGTCTATATACTGTGATTAACAGCAGACTGGGTTCAATATAGTTTAATCACAGGCTTGTCTGGTGTCATTAGAAAGCGGTGACAGGGAGCCTCCCTCAGATGAAGATATCAGCAGAGTGATTGAGGTCTTCAGTCCAATCACAGTCTGGATCTTCAGTGACCCAGGGACGAAGGAGGTGAGGCTTCCCCAGGCAAGGTGAGACCAACCAGGCAGGAAATTACATATTCAGGCCCCTGAACCAGCTCCCACCAGCTCCACCCAACCACTGATGAAACAAGTTGATGTCGATGCAAAATTAAAGCCCAGCAAAAAAACAATTATTTGACAGAGCTTAAGATGACAGTTAACAAATTAAATTGAATTTTTTCATAATTACTGCCACTTTCAAATGAAGCGTTACCAGCCAAGGACATCAATAATGGAAAATGTTAATTATGAGTGAAGGAGTTCTGGAGGTAATTATGTTGGGCCAAATGGATTTCTCCAGCCAACTAAAGTGTGTTTTTTTATTGATGGGGACTCTCGTGATTGCATGGGGGAAGTCACTGAGTCGAGCAGAGTTTGTGGACCTTTAGTGATTTGTCTCTCGGAATTCACAGTTTCTTGGACAAAGTCTCAGGAAAGCCATAAGCGTTCTCCAACCAGAACAAGGGTAAAGTTCAGATGGAAAGTTTTTTTTACGTGATCAGGTTACATGGCAAAGGAAAACTCTTGGCCCTATTAACTATTTTACAATAAGTGACCTGATTGGATTAAACACCTATCCCTGGTTGTTTTTTGTGAATATTTGATCACAATTGACCTGACCGAACACGGTGAATTAAGGTTAGTCGTGCTGAGGTTCTCATGTCAAGAGGAAAATCGCTTATTGCCTCTGGGAACTGACCTGACCTGGATAGTGTTAACTGAAGCAACTGCCCAAGAAGCTTCAATGGAGCCATTAAGGTATTCACTAGACCAGGTGGGGTGGAGAGAGAGGGGCGTGGTAAGAGAGGAGGGAGCGATTCAGGGCTCCCGAGTGGCGCAGCTGTCTAAGGCACTGCATCTCAGTGCAAGAGGCGTCACAACAGTCCCTGGTTTGATTCCAAGCTGTATCACATCCAGCCATGATTGGGAGTCCCAAAGGGCGGCGCACAATTGTCCCAGCATCGTCTGGGTTTGGAGGGGGTAGGCCAACATTATAAATCAGAATTTGTTCTTCACTGACTTGCCTAGTTAAATAAAGGTTAAAAAATAGAGAGAGAGGAGGGAGAAGGGGGGCATTACACAATTTAATTGGCTCTGCTCTCTTTATCAGTCACCAGTAAAGGGAAGTGGGGGGAGACGCTAGGCTGTTTTCGATATATTTAATTTCCTCCTTGAATATATTTGATCAAAATCTTCCCCTGCTTCCTGAATCTCCTCCTCCTTCCTCCCCCCGTCCTCTTTACCTCCTCCTCCCATCCATCCTCTTTACCTCCTCCTCCCCCGTCCTCTTTACCTCCTCCTCCCATCCGTCCTCTTTACCTCCTCCTCCCATCAGTCCTATTTACCTCCTCCTCCCATCCATCCTCTTTACCTCCTCTTCCCATCCGTCCTCTTTACCTCCTCCTCCCCTGTCCTCTTTACCTCCTTCCTCCCCCCGTCCTCTTTACCTCCTCCTCCCCTGTCCTCTTTACCTCCTCCTCCCATCCGTCCTCTTTACCTCCTCCTCCCCTGTCCTCTTTACCTCCTCCTCCCATCCGTCCTCCTCCCCTGTCCTCTTTACCTCCTCCTCCCCTCCGTCCTCTTTACCTCCTCCCCTCCGTCCTCTTTTCCTCCTCCTCCCCTCCGTCCTCTATACCTTCTCCTCCCCTCTGCCCTCTTTACCTCCTCCTCCCCTCCGTCCTCTTTACCTCCTCCTCCCCTCAGTCATCTTTTCCTCCTCCTCCCCTCCGTCCTCTTTACCTCCTCCTCCCATCTGTCTTCTTTACCTCCTCCCCCCCGCCCTCTTTACCTCATCCTCCCATCCGTCCTCTTTACCTCCTCCTCTCCCCTGTCCTCTTTACCTCCTCCTCCCCTCTGTCCTCTTTACCCCCTCCTCTCCCCCGTCTTCTTTACCTCCTCCTCTCCCCTGTCTTCTTTACCTCCTCCCATCCGTCATCTTTACCTCCTCCTCCCCCGTCCTCTTTACCTCCTCCTCCCATCCGTCCTCTTTACCTCCTCCTCTCCCCCGTCCTGTTTACCTCCTCCTCCCATCCGTCCTCTTTACCTCCTCCTCCCCCGTCCTCTTTACCTCCTCCTCCCATCCGTCCTCTTTACCTCCTCCTCTCCCCCGCCCTCTTTACCTCCTCCTCCCCTCCGTCCTCTTTACCTCCTCCTCCCCTCCGTCCTCTTCACCTCCTCCTCCCCCCAGCCTCTTTACCTTCTCCTCCCCTCTGTCCTCTTTGCCTCCTCCTCCCTCCGTCCTCTTTACCTCTTCCTCCCCTCCGTCCTCTTTACCCTCTCCTCCCCTCCGTCCTCTTTGCCTCCTCCTCCCCTCCGTCCTCTTTACCTCCTCCTCCCCTCCGTCCTCTTTACCTTCTCCTCCCCCCGTCCTCTTTACCTTCTCCTCCCCCAGCCTCTTTACCTTCTCCTCCCCTCCGTCCTCTTTGCCTCCTCCTCCCCTCCGTCCTCTTTACCTCCTCCTCCCCCCAGCCTCTTTACCTTCTCCTCCCCTCCGTCCTCTTTGCCTCCTCCTCCCCTCCGTCCTCTTTACCTCCTCCTCCCCCCCAGCCTCTTTACCTTCTCCTCCCTCCGTCCTCCTCCTCCCCCCCAGCCTCTTTACCTTCTCCTCCCCTCCGTCCTCTTTGCCTCCTCCTCCCCTCCGTCCTCTTTACCTTCTCCTCCCCCGTCCCCGTCCTGTTTACCCTCCTCCCCCGTCCTCTTTACCTCCTCCTCCCCCGTCCTCCTTACCCTCCTCCTCCCCGTCCTCTTTACATTCTCCTCCCTCCGTCCTCTTTGCCTCCTCCTCCCCTCCGTCCTCTTTACCTCCTCCTCCTCCCCCGTCCTCTTTACCTCCTCCTCCCCCCGTCCTCTTTACCTCCTCCTCCCCTCCGTCCTCTTTACCTCCTCCTCCCCTCCGTCCTCTTTACCTCCTCCTCCCCTCCGTCCTCTTTACCTTCCTCCTCCCCCCGTCCTCTTTACCTTCTCCTCCCCTCCGCCCTCTTTACCTCCTCTTCCCCCATCCTCTTTATCTTCTCCTCCCCTCCGTCCTCTTTACCTCCTCCTCCCTCCGTCCTCTTTACCTCTTCCTCCCCTCCGTCCTCTTTACCTCCTCCTTCCCTCCGTCCTCTTTACCTCCTCCTCCCCTCCGTCCTCTTTACCTCCTCCTCCCCTCTGTCCTCTTTACCTCCTCCTCCCCTCCGTCCTCTTAACCTCCTCCTCCCCTCCGTCCTCTTTACCTCCTCCTCCCCTCTGTCCTCTTTACCTCCTCCTCCCCTCCATCCTCTTTACCTCCTCCTCCCCTCCGTCCTCTTTACCTCCTCCTCCCCCCAGCCTCTTTACCTTCTCCTCCCCTCCGTCCTCTTTTCCTCCTCCTCCCCTCCGTCCTCTTTTCCTCCTCCTCCCCTCCGTCCTCTTTGCTTCCTCCTCCCCTCCGTCCTCTTTACCTCCTCCTCCCCTCCGTCCTCTTTACCTCCTCCTCCCCTCTGTCTGCTATCCATCAAGATATCTGACTTTAATATGCTTTAGCAAGGAATATAAGCCATTCATCACGCAGGTGAGGCCCAGGCACTGCCACACAGCACATTTCATAGGCCAGTAAGTGTCAGCGGAGGCCAGCTGTAGCTCCGCTAATGCTGCTATTTATTCCGGCAGGCAGAGCCGGATCCATCCGTCACTCCCAGCCGTCTCACCAGACACCCCCGCCCACACCTTTTATGGAGCCATGAGCCGCTCCTTAGTTAACATAATTTTATCTCTTGATTGGTCTTTTGTATGGGAGAAAGCGAAGAGGGTAGAGAGAGAAACAGACAAACAGATGTTATAGACAAAGTACAGAAAGTTCTGCAGTTTTTAAAATAAAACCATCAAGGTTTGAACCTTCTTTCCTCCTTGAGGGAAATCAGGGCTGGGCTCCTCTCCTATAGGTGTTCTAGCAGTATGACACTATGTGACCTCAATATTCCAGCATAATAATTCATAAGGACAAATTCACTTGGATCACCTCTGTGGTCCTCTTTAGTCCTAGCTGTCTTCCCTGTGTACATCTTTGAAAATTAAATGAGCCAAGACAATGAACATCTGGATCACTGGTAGTCATCAGCAGTCTATGGGAATTAACTCACAACAGAAAGGAAAGAGTACATTTTTTTGTAGTTGTTAATGACTTCAATTACTCTTCGAAGTCTATTAGCTCATATCGTCTTCACATGGGAACAGTGAGGTCAAAAAAGTTAAAAGTACATCTTTGAAAATTAAATGAGAGAAAACCTGTTGTAAAAAAACGGTAAAAATACTAATAGCAGAACAATGTTTTTGAAACATCTTTAGAGAAACTTTTTCGAGAGGTATCGATTCTTAAGAGACATTACTGTAATGTAAACCTGTGTATTTCTCACGTCTTGATATGAGCCCAACGATCATACGGTAAAAATACTAATAGCAGAACAATGTTTTTGAAACATCTGAAATGTAGAGATTTTCATGATATTTGAAATTGTAGTAACAGCTACAGTTTTGTTCTCCCCTTCGCTGTTCTGAGACACCATCCAGGCAAGAAGCTAATCAACTCAAAATCTAAATCCAATAGGACCTTCATCATCATTACAGTTATTGATAGGGCGTTGAAAGCAGGACTGCCCTGTGGACCACTCCATGCTCTGATTTACTTTATGGATTAACTGTCGCTAGACCAGAGCAAACAACCGCTTGAGGGAAGGGGAGAGGGGCCCCCACCACGAGTCTGAGGTGAGTCTGTCAGAGCAGCAGCATAGATGTTGGGAGGGGAGTGTATACTGTATATACACACATATACACAGCTTGTGTATGGTTCTCTGTTATAACAATCGTTTCTATACTATGGCAGCCCCCAACACAGACATGGCTTCTCTTCTCTCAGTTCTTATCTTCCCTACTTCTCCTTTTACTCAAACTCAAAAACCATCCATTCCATTAGTCTGTCTGGTCGCTCACTTTTCAATGTGATTCAATTTCCATACTGAAGGAGAAATACAACCTAACATGTTGGCACATGTTTGTCATGCAGGTGAAAGAGGACCCAAAAGCGACTTAACAGAAACAGAGTTTATTTAAGTCCAAACAGGGAATAACAGAAATCCTCTAGACTTGTAGAGGGGAAATAACTGGAGAAGCGGCCACAGACTGCAGGTCCTCGGGTAGGCGCAGGCCGTAGTCGACAGAGACACCTGCTCACACGCAGCATCTGATGAAGGCAAAAACACGACAGGACAGGGCGATACACAATCACAGCAAAAACACGACAGGACAGGGCGAAACGCAATCACAGCATGGTGAATACAATACAAGGAACTCCGGGACAGGAACGGAACACAAAGGAATAAATAGGGACTCTAATCAGGGGAAAGGATCGGGAACAGGTGTGGGAAGACTAAATGATGATTAGGGGAATAGGAACAGCTGGGAGCAGGAACGGAACGATAGAGAGAGGAGAGAGAGGGAGGGGGAGAGAGAGGGATAGAAAAAGGGAACGAACCTAATAAGACCAGCAGGGGGAAACGAACAGAAGGAAAAGCAAAATGACAAGATGATATAAGACAAAACATGACAGTACCCCCCACTCACCGAGCGCCTCCTGGCCTCCGAGGAGGAACACTGGCGGCAACGGAGGAAATCATAGATTCCAGCACGTCCCGAGAAAGAACCCAACTCCTCTCCTCAGGACCGTAACGAAAAACGATAAAAAGGGAAACTAGGGTACTACTCTAAAAAAAAATGAGAACTAGGGACAGACTGAGACACAGCAAGGGCAGGGACAAGAACCGATGGCAGGGAACAGACTGAGACCCAGCAAGACCAGGAGCAGAAGCAGAAAAAAAATTACCAGACTTCTTCTGCGCGCAGTCTGAACACCAGCCACCTCGCGTGTCACGCTCCTGAGTCGGCCACCAAAAGCGCTGGCGAATAGACGCAAGAGTGCCTCGAACACCGGGATGACCAGCTAACTTGGCAGAGTGAGCCCACTGAAGAACAGCCAGACGAGTCGAAAAGGAGGTTACTAGGACTATCCATCAAGATGAGTGCTTGCTTAACCTGTCTTTCAATTCCCCAGACTGTTAACCCGACAACACGCCCATAAGGAAGAATCCCTCGGGATCAGTAGAAGCCACAGAAGAACTAAACAGACGGGATAAGGCATCAGGCTTGGTGTTCTTGCTACCCGGACGGTAAGAAATCACAAACTCGAAACGAGCGAAAAACAACGCCCAACGAGCTTGACGGGCATTAAGTCGTTTGGCAGAACGGATGTACTCAAGGTTCTTATGGTCTGTCCAAACGACAAAAGGAACGGTCGCCCCCTCCAACCACTGTCGCCATTCGCCTAGGGCTAAGCGGATGGCGAGCAGTTCACGGTTACCCACATCATAGTTGCGCTCAGATGGCGACAGGCGATGAGAAAAATAAGCGCAAGGATGAACCTTATCGTCAGACTGGAAGCGCTGGGATAGAATGGCTCCCACGCCTACCTCTGAAGCGTCAACCTCGACAATGAATTGTCTAGTGACGTCTTGAGGATAGGAGCGGACGTAAAACGTTCTTTTAGAAGATCAAAAGCTCCTGGGCGGAACCGGACCACTTAAAGCACGTCTTGACAGTAAGAGCTGTGAGAGGGGCAGCAACTTGACCGAAATTACGAATGAAACGCCGATAGAAATTAGCGAAACCTAAAAAGCGCTGCAACTCGACACGTGACCTTGGAACGGGCCAATCACTGACAGCTTGGACCTTAGCGGAATCCATCTGAATGCCTTCAGCGGAAATAACGGAACCGAGAAAAGTAACGGAGGAGACATGAAAAGAGCACTTCTCAGCCTTTACGTAGAGACAATTCTCTAAAAGGCGCTGTAGAACACGTCGAACGTGCTGAACATGAATCTCGAGTGACGGAGAAAAAATCAGGATATCGTCAAGATAGACAAAAACAAAAATGTTCATGTCTCTCAGAACATCATTAACTAATGCCTGAAAAACAAATGGCGAGACCGAACGGCAGAACCCGGTACTCAAAATGCCCTAACGGAGTGTTAAACGCCGTCTTCCACTCGTCCCCCCTCTGATGGCAAGATGGTAAGCGTTACGAAGGTCCAACTTAGTAAAGCACCTGGCTCCTGCAGAATCTCGAAGGCTGATGACATAAGGGGAAGCGGATAACGATTCTTAACCGTTATGTCATTCACCTCGATATTCACAGGGGGCAGAGTACCGTCCTTCTTCTTATAAAAGAACCCCGCCCCGGCCGGAGAAGAAGAAGGCACTATGGTACCGGCGTCAAGAGACACAGACAAATAATCCTTGAGAGCCTTACGTTGGGAGCCGACAGAGAGTATAGTCTACCTCGAGGAGGAGTGGTCCCCCGGAAGGAGATCAATACTACAATCATACGACCGGTGAGGAGGAAGGGAGTTGGCTCGGGGACTGAAGACCGTGCGCAGATCATTTTCCTCCGGCACTCCTGTCAAATGAGGTTCCTCCTGAGAAGTAGGGACAGAAGAAACGGGAGGGATGGCAGACATTAAACACTTCACATGACAAGAAACGTTCCAGGATAGGATAGAATTACTAGACCAATTAATAGAAGGATTATGACATACTAGCCAGGGATGACCCAAAACAACAGGTGTAAACGGTGAACGGAAAATCAAAAAAGAAATAGTCTCACTGTGGTTACCAGATACTGTGAGGGTTAAAAGTGTCTCAAATTTGATACTGGGAAGATGACTACCATCTAAGGCAAACATTAAACGGTCTGAAAGGAATGTTATGTTTCCGAACCATGCTTCGTCCATGAAACAACCCTCAGCCCCAGAGTCAATCAAGGCACTGCATGTAGCACCCGAACCGGTCCAGCGTAGATGGACGACAATAGTACAAGATCTAGATGAAGAGTTTTAGAAACCAGTAGCCCTGAACTGATGGGCTCTTCTTACTGGACATGAATTAACAAAATGTCCAGCAACTAATAGCACAGGCGGTTGGTGATCCTGTTCCCTCTCCTTAGTCGAGATCGAATCCCTCCCAGCTGCATGGGCTCAGTCTCAAAGCCAGAGGAGGGAGATGGTTGTGATCCAGGAAACACCGTTGAAGCTCTCTTCCAATCGAAGATCTACGTTCTATGCGGAATCAATCAAAAAGTCCACATCTGAAGGAACCTCCCGGGAGAGAATTCATCATAACCACTTGGAGTCCCTCCAGAAAACGAGCGAGCAGCGCCGGCTCGTTCCACTCACTAGAGGCAGCAAGAGTGCGAAACTCAATAGAATAATCCGTTATGGACCGTTCACCTTGGCATAATGAAGCCAGGGCCCTAGAAGCCTCCCTACCAAAAACTGAACGGTCAAAAACCCGAATCATCTCCTCTTTAAAGTTCTGGAACTTGTTAGAGCAATAGCCCTTGCCTCCCAGATAGCTGTGCCCCATTCTCGAGCCCGGCCAGTAAGGAGTGAAATGACGTAAGCAACCCGAGCTCTCTCTCTAGAGTATGTGTTGGGTTGGAGAGAGAACACAATCTCACACTGCGTGAGAAAGGAGCGGCACTCAGTGGGCTGCCCGGAGTAGCAAGGTGGGTTATTCTAGGTTCTGGAGACTCGGCAGGCCAGGAATAACAGGTGGCACGAGACGTAGACTCTGGAACTGTCCAGAGAGGTCGGAAACCTGAGCGGCCAGGTTCTCCACGGCATGGCGAGCAGCAGACAATTCCTGCTCGTGTCTGCCGAGCATAGCTCCTTGGATCTTGACGGCAGTGTAACGAGCGTCTGAAGTCGCTGGGTCCATTCCTTGGTCGGTTCCTTCTGTCATGCAGGTGAAAGAGGACCCAAAAGCGACTTAACAGAAACAGAGTTTATTTAAGTCCAAACAGGGAATAACAGAAATCCTCTAGACTTGTAGAGGGGAAATAACTGGAGAAGCGGCCACAGACTGCAGGGCTCGGGTAGGCTCAGGCCGTAGTCGACAGAGACACCTGCTCACACGCAGCATCTGATGAAGGCAAAAAACCGACAGGACAGGGCGATACACAATCACAGCAAAAACAAAGGACAGGGCATCCAATTCAGCATGGTGAATACTGTCGGGACAGGAACGGAACACAAAGGAATAAATAGGGACTCTAATCAGGGAAAGGATCGGGAACAGGTGTGGGAAGACTAAATGATGATTAGGGGAATAGGAACAGCTGGGAGCAGGAACGGAACGATAGAGAGGAGAGAGGGAGGGAGAGAGAGGGATAGAAAAAGGGAACGAACCTAATAAGACCAGCAGGGGGAAACGAACAGAAGGAAAAGCAAAATGACAAGATGATATAAGACAAAACATGACAATGTTAGTGATTTCAGTCACTAACCCATCACTTTGTCAGTCAAACACTAACTTATACAGACAGTATGCAATATATATACTGTAATCCCAGGTACACTGTCTGGGGCCTCATTATGAAGCCATTGGTGACTGGTTGAGACAGGAAGTTGTATTTACAGCCCGGCTCCTTTTGTACTTTTACAGAAATCCTCCCTGTCTCCCTCCCGACAAAGGCAGATATGACTGGCCACTAAATCTTCTGATAAATGGCGGCCCTATACAGCACCAACGGAGGCTCGGGGGGGGGGGGAACTCTACGATCGATACAAACAGGGTTTGCCATCATTTTCCTTTTACACAGCAGAATCATAGATTCCCGTAAAGAATCCACCCTCACAATTAGAGCAGTGTGTGTGGAGAGTGGAAGGGTGATTACATTTGTGGAGAAGGAGCGTGAAAGGAGAGAGCGACGAGAAGAGAAGAAAGGTTGTGCCTCCTCTTGGCTCTTCTCGCCCTCCTCATCGGCTCCAGGCGACCTGAAAGCAGTCTGTGTTTATAAGCCCATTGTATGCAGGCCCAAAGAGCACCTGTCAGCGGGCACAAACTGTAACTACCCACAGATGTGAGTTGAGGCACAGTCCCCTGTACCCTTCGCCTCTCCGTCAAGCTGTGCAGGGACAGAGAGGAGAGTGGTCAGAGCACAATCCTAACACATTACTATGACACACCATCCCAGCCCCTCATCTCCAATGCTAAACAAATAATCAGAAAAGAAAGGGCCTCTATTTGATTAGTGGTAGATATATTCATGACACGTGCCCACGTTGGTTATTCCGCCCATCTGATATCGACGGCTTATGTTGTGGGAGAGAAGAGGTATGAAAATGAGATATGATATGATTGGAGTGAATTTTATGAGGAAGAAATGTAGCGATCTAAGCTGGAAGGTCCTGGACATCAATCACTCAATACAGCAATAACAACAGAAGCTTTCGGAAAAGATAGAAAGATAACCTTTTAAGAAAAAGTCATTTTAAAATCAGAAGCAATATCCCCCCCAAAAATGTGAAAGTTGCAGAGGAACATTGATTATAATACTCTCAAGACCAAGATAATACCACAGCATAGTAAAGTATTAAAAGATTGTGATTTAACCTTGACAGTGTATTACAGAACAATACCCAGTAAGACCAGGGGATTGACGAGACCCTGAACCTGGAGACTCTGGGGGATAACAAACACAGTGAGAGGGAGATAGAATGACTGAGTTATAGTCTCTCAAGCCCAGACAGACACAACAAACATCGCAGTCCCATTATGGTAACTCTGGTGTACAGCACACTGCCTGTTACTGTACTCCATTCCGCACACAGCCATCGCCGCACATGTAAGCCCGCACACTCACTCTCTCTCAGAAGCACTTCAGTTAGGCCATGGTTCACTCAAGACAGACAGAATAGCCCTGTCTCTAACACTCTCTCCCCTGGACACATCCTGACCTTTACCATGACTTACACACACTAATAATGGCACAGTGCCCCACTGCAACACACACACACCCACTAGAGAAAAATACAATTCATTGGCAGAACTGATGCAATAAAGCCAAATAGAATGATATGTTTATAACAGTTGTTTTTATGACCCTTTAAAAACGACTACTACTGGTTTGATGGTTGTAGCCATCCATTGTACCATTAACAATCACCCATATTAGAAAACTTATTTCATTTCAAACTTCACATGTCTTTAGTATAGATGCTTATCGTAATGAATGATATCAGCAAAATGCCTTCAGTAAGTGGTCGGTATCGATGATTTTTGGTTTATTGTCCCAGCTCTAGCACCCATACACACACGTTGTGTGTTTAATGAACTGCCCAAATCAGAGGCTCTTTTCCAGAGCCAACATCAGATGATGACAACTGAGAAACATACCCCAGGGTTTGAGGTTTCTTTTCACTGGTTCTCTCACCTCTGTCAATTCATCAATTAGAGACAGAGGGATAGAAGATGGGGTGATGCTGGATAGGGAGAGGGTGCTGGGGGAACTCAAGGACAGCCAAGTCAATGGGGCATCAGAAAAAGAGGAAGAGATGGTGATTAAACAAATAGAAAGAGGACAGGCATGAAACACTTGACCTCTAACTCAACGTCAACAAAACAAAGGAGATGATCGTGGACTTCAGGAAGAGGGAGCACCCCCCCACCCATGGGACAGTAGTGGAGAAGGTGGAAAGTTTTAAGTTCCTCGGCGTACACATCACGGACAAACTGAAATGGTTCACCCACACAGACAGTCTGGTGAAGAAAGCGCCTCTTCAACCTCAGGAGGCTGAAGAAATGTGGCTTGTCATCTAAAAAACACTCTCAAATGGAGAGCATCCTGTCGGGCTGCATCACCGGCTGGTACGGCAACTGCACTGCCCTCAACCGCAAGGCTCTCCAGAGGGTAGTGCAGTCTGCACAACGCATCACCGGGAGCAAACTACCTCCCCTCCAGGACACCCACAGCACCCAATGTCACAGGAAGGTCAAAAAGATCATCAAGGACAACATCCACCCGAGCCACTGCCTGTGGTCAGTACAGGTGCATCAAAGCTGGGACCGAGAGACTGAAAAACAGCTTCTAACTCAAGGCCATCAGACTGTTAAACTGCCATCACTAACAGAGAGGCTGCTGTCAACATACAGACTCAAATCTCTGACCACTTAAATACATGGACTTAATAAAGGTTCAATAGTGACTTTAAATAACACCACTTTAATAATGTTTACATATCCTACATTACTCATCTCATATGTATATACTGTACTCTATACCATCTACTGCATCTTGCCTATGCCGTTCGGCCATCGCTCATCCATATATTTATGTACATATTCTTATTCATTCCTTTACACTTGTGTGTATAAGGTAGTTGTTGTGAATTTGCTAGATTACGTGTTAGATATTACTGGAACTAAAAGCACAAGCATTCCACTACCCTCGCGTTAACATCTGCTAACCGTGTGTATGTGACCCCCAAAAATGTGATTTGATGTAGCCATGTGTCAGAGAAGACCATTTTCCTGACTATAAACATGAATAGTGAATATATCATCTATGAAATAATATAGCTTTGCTGACAAGCGGTGGTGAAATGAATACTAGTTTGATGGCACTCAACTAGGTGAAGTTTACCGTAAGGGAAAATAGCAGCCAACCTACACAATCTCAACAACTCAGTCATGCACGGCATTCAGTGGAAACGTCATGTGTTCTCAGGGTACTTTACTGTACATGAGGGGAAAACAAGGTTCCTTTATAAGGCCTTGGTACAGGAAGTCTTTTAAAGCTCTAAAAACATGCATTAAATGTGTGAGGTTTAGAGTGGTGTGTGTGTGTGTATGTACGTGTTTGTGTGTGTCACAGGTCAATAGATCCTCTAGGTGGGAGAGTTTCCTTATTGAGCATCTGTCACTTAGTGCGTGTCACAGCCCACCTGCCAGCCAGCGTGTCAGGGGCTGACTGTGTGTCAGCACTTATCTGTCCAACGAGGGAGAACTCCCTCTCTCTGGGTCTTGGCAGGGCAATGTGTATGTGTGTGTGTTAAAGCAGACCTCAGCTGGCATGTCTAAAAATCACTGCCAATTGTGTGTTTGTTTGTAAACGCTGCTTACAAAGCAATGAGTAATAGTATTCATATGCATTTGTATGTCAGGTCCTCTCCAGGTCAGTGTGTTTTAGACCTCTAGCCCCTATCAGTCCCAGCTCCGAGTCCCCACCTTTATCCTCGCTGGCTCCACCGGAACCCATGCAGATTGGACGCATCTCCTAGGCTGAGAGAGACCGCCGGATGAGGGAGCGACGCTGTCTATATTGCGGCAAACCGGGCCTTTTCCGTTCCACGTGTCCCGGGCTCCAGGGAAATGCTCTGTCCCGTACAGACCGGGGGGAACTGTAACGGGAAACATAACCTCCTCCCATCCGTCCAACTCCCGTCTGCTCATTCCAGTCACCCTTTCCTGGGACAACCACAAGCTTCACCTTCAAGCCTTGGTATACTCTGGAGCCGCAGGTAACTTCATGGATGGTGTCTGGGCGAAGGAGAATGGCGTTCCCTCTGAACCTCTAAGTGACCCCATGAGGGTTACTACATTGGATGGAAGCACTTTGGGATCTGGACTTGTCACTCATGTCACTACCTCCTTGCGACTTTCAGTTTCACAACACCAGGAATTGATGAACTTTCATTTGATCTCCTGTTCCGAGTTCCCTCTCGTCCTTGGATACCCCTGGCTTCACAGCCATAACCCTCACATCGACTGGTCTGTGGGCACTATCAAGCAGTGGGGTCCTATGTGCCAAGCTACTTGTATTTTCCCGAATTCCCCGAGTTCTACTCCCGAGTCTTTAGAATCCATCGACCTGACCCGAGTTCCCGAGTGTTACCATGACCTCAAACTGGTATTTAGCAAACAGAGGGCCACCATGCTACCACTCCATAGACCTTATGATTGCCCCATCGAACTGTTTCCGGGCACTTGCCCCCCCAGGGGTCGGATATTTTCCCTATCTCCACCCGAACAAGCTGCTATGGATACCTACATCAAGGACGCTCTGGAAGCAGGCCTCATGCGTCCATCCACCTCCCCGGCGGGAGCAGGGTTTTTCTTTGTGGCCAAGAAAGACGGTGGATTACGTCCTTGCATCGACTACCGGGGACTCAATGCCATAACCGTCCGTAACCGTTACCCGCTACCCCTTATGGCCACAGCCTTCGAGCTGCTCCAGGAAGCAGTTGTTTTCACTAAGCTTGCCCTGCGGAACGCATACCATCTTGTGCGGATCAGACCTGGTGACGAGTGGAAGACCGCTTTCAACACGCCTACTGGTCACTATGAATACTTGGTGAAGCCCTTCGGCCTGACCAACGCCCCAGCGGTGTTCCAAGCGCTCATAAACGATGTGCTTAGGGATATGCTTAACATATTTGTGTTCGTTTACTTGGATGACATCCTCATCTTTTCGAGCTCTCTTCAAGAACACACTAAGCATGTCAGACAAGTACTCAAACGCCTCCTAGACAGCCATCTGTACGTTAAGCCGGAAAAATGTGAATTCCATTACTCCCGAGTACAATTCCTGGGATTTGTAGTGGAACCCGGTCGAGTCCAAATGGACCCAAGGAAGGTAGGAGCGGTAGCAGATTGGCCCACCCCCAAAACCATTAAGGAAGTTCAGCGTTTCCTGGGCTTCACTAACTTTTACCGCAAGTTCATCAAGAACTTCAGCTTGGTGGCAGCCCCTTTCTCAGCTTTAACCAAGGGTGGCAATGCAAGGTTTTTGTGGGGAAGAGAAGCTGAGACGGCCGTCCAAGGACTCAAGCAGCGCGTCCTCTCTGCTCCCATCCTGATACTACCGACTACGGATGAACCGTGGTGGAGGTAGACGCCTCAGAGGTTGGTGTTGGAGCTGTCCTGTCTCAGAGGGGTGAAGATAAGAAGCTTCATCCGTGCACTTTCTTCTCACACCGGCTTACCCCGGCTGAGGAACTATGATGTGGGGGATCGTGAACTCCTAGCGGTTAAGATGGCATTGAAGGAATGGAGACACTGGCTCGAGGGGGCTTCTCACCCGTTTCAAGTGCTTACGGACCACAAAAATCTGGAGTATATCCAGCAGGCGAAGCGGTTGAACTCTAGACAAGCTAGATGGTCTCTTTTCTTCAATCGATTCCAGTTTATCCTCACCTATCGGCCCGGGTCGAAGAATCTCAAACCGGATGCCCTGTCCCGAGTCTACGCTCCTGCCATTCGAGATGACACAGACATGCCTGTCCTTCCTGCTGCTAAGATCGTGGATCCGATCTCGTGGCAAGTTGAGGATACCGTGAGACGAGCTCAAGCTATTGAACCGGACCCAAAAGGAGGTCCTGCCAATCGGTTGTTTGTCCCCAAGGCAGTGAGGACTCAGGTCCTTCTGTGGGGGCACTCCTCTCGCCTCACCTGTCACCCGGGCGTAGGTCGCACCTTGGAGTTCATCCAGCGTAAGTTCTGGTGGCCTACCATAAGAGAAGACGTTGCCACTTTTGTCAATGCCTGCCCCGTGTGCTGCCAGGGCAAATCTTCTCACCTCCGCCCGCAAGGACTCCTTCACCCTTTACCTGTTCCCCACAGAACCTGGTCCCATATCTCGTTGGACTTTATTACTGGCCTTCCTCCATCCCATGGCAATACTACTATCCTAGTCATTATCGACAGGTTTTCAAAGGCGGCCAGGTTCGTCCCTCTGACTAAGTTACCTTCTGCCAAGGAAACGGCTGAGTTGGTAATTAATCATGTGTTCCGAGTCTTCGGCATTCCTCAAGATATGGTTTCTGACAGAGGTCCCCAGTTCGCCTCTAGGTTTTGGAAGGCCTTCTGCCAACTCATGGGGGCTTCTGCCAGTCTATCTTCAGGGTACCATCCGGAGTCCAACGGCCAAACTGAGAGGATGAATCAAGAGCTGGAAACCACCCTCCGATGTATGACTCGTAACAACCCGTCCACATGGTCGTCCTTCATTGTTTGGGCCGAATACGCGCACAACACCTTGCGCTCCTCCTCCACTGGTATGTCCCCGCACGAGTGTCAGTTTGGCTATGCCCCTCCATTGTTCCCGGACCAGGAGGCAGAAGTCAGAGTGCCTTCAGCCTTGAAGTTCGTCAGACGCTGTCGGCTTATGTGGAGGAAGACCCGTCTTAATCTTATGCGTTCCTCACAGAGGTACCAACAACAAGCCAACAGACGTCGCCGTCCCGGGCCTACCCTGCGCCCGGCCAGAGAGTCTGGCTCTCCACAATAGACTTACCACTACGGGTGGAGTCTCGCAAGCTGTCCCAAAAATACATCGGTCCCTTTAAGGTTGCCAGGAGAGTTAACCCAGTTTCTTATCGCCTACACTTACCCAGATCCCTTAAGATTAATCCCACGTTTCACATTTCCTTATTAAAACCTGTTGTTTTTTCTCCCCTTGTCCCGGCAGACAGACCTCCCCCTCCGCCTCGTGTCATTGGAGGCCAGCCGGCTTATACCGTCCATCGGATACTGGATTCCCGCCGGGTGCAGCGGTCCTGGCAGTATCTGGTGGACTGGGAAGGCTACGGTCCCGAGGAGCGCTCCTGGGTTCCTGCCAAAGACATACTGGACCCTGACCTCATTCGTCAGTTCAGGGCCCTCCACCCTGAGAGAGCTGGTAGGAACGTCAGGAGCCGTTCCTAGGGGGGGGATTCTGTCAGGATTTGGCCAGGGTTGTTCCGGTTTTTGGTCACTAGATGCCCCCATTGTGCCTTTTGACCTTTTGTTTTCCCTTGATCCCCATTATTATTTGCACCTGTGCCTCGTTTCCCCTGATTGTATTTAAACCCTTTGTTTTCCTCAGTTCTTTGCTCTGTGTTTGTATGTTATCACCCAGCCCTAGTACTCTGTGAACTCTTGTTGATCCCGGTGGACTCTCTTGTGGAATTCTGTTTTTTGTTCTTCTTTGTTTGTTTTTGAGTATCTTTTGAGGCTTTTTGTGCTATTCCTTCCACCTTGTGGATTGACCTTTTTTGTCTTGGAGGATTACCTTTGTTCTTGTGGAATTCCTTTTGAGGTTGTGGAGTTACATGTTTTCCTGAAGAACTTCACTTTTTACTTCATTAAATACACCGTCTCAAGTACTGCTGTGTCTGCCTCGTCTTCTGGGTTCTGCCGACTATTCGTGGCTCAGTTGGTTAAGTGACTGTTTCTCACTCCGGAGACCTGGGTTCGTAACCGGGCCCTGACAGTAGTGTTGTAGAGTGGATACATTGAAGTTCCCTCTGTTCTTAAGAAACTGTCTGTCCTTTCCTACATAAGTTTACAGCTGCAGCTGATACATCCTAGACGTCGAGTTATCACCTCTTCTCTAGTAAATAATCCTTCAAAGTTCATAACAAGTTGCCATAATCAGCTTGCGCTGTATTCTGGCTGGTCTTGTCGAAACTCACCATTCCAGCGTGGTGATCGTCACCTCCACCTTGAAATTCACCATTTTAAACAGCAGTCCTAACATTTCTGGAACTACAGTGGACGTCCGTCACCAGGCTTTTGTACTGGGGGAGAAACTAATGTCTGTTCACTTGGACATGGCCACTGAGTGAGCAGAAGTTTGAGCAATGCTCTAATTTTTGAAGATAAAAATCACAATCTTTTCACAAATAGTTTCATATTTAAACATTTAAATTGCACAACAATTCAATGTGAATCTGATAACTAGAATGTGTAGTAGACTTTACAAGATACAATTTGTCATCCTAGATACAACTGATCTGACATCATATTCTTTAAGTACCAATGGACACTTTCAACTGGTTGAGAAAGGGAAATATTGTTCCATTCCCCAACCTTTTGATGTTACCGTACTTTATCTGTGGTAACACGGGGCTTTCCAAGAGTCCATTCTGTAGAGTGGAGAGAAAAGGGAGAAAGGCATTTATGGGGGGGGGGCGTCATGACAACTATATACACAGTACCAGTCAATAGGTTGAACACAAACCCTTGAATGAGTAGGTTTCCTTATTTTTACTTTGTAATATAGATTAGGGAAGACATCAAAACTATGAAATCATGTAGTAACCAAAAATGTGTTAAATATATTTTAAAATGAGATTCTTCAAAGTAGCCACCCTTCGCCTTGACAGCATACATTGACATTCTAGATGACTCTGTTCTTCCAACTTTGTGGCAACAGTTTGGGCAAGGCCCTTTCATGTTTCAGCATGACAATGCTCCCATGCACAAAGCGAGGTCCATACAGAAATACATTTGCCGAGATCGGTATGGAAGAACTTGACTGGCCTACACAAGCCCGTATTGTTCCCATTCCGCTGTCCACCTCTTGAGGATGACTGGTGTAAACCTAAGATAGAAACACAGTTTTCAAGGCAGCTAGTCCCCAACCTCTCATACCTTATCCCTTGGTAGTCCCTGGCCTCCCATTACCTGCTGCTCGTTAGTAATGGGGCCATTAGCTCTAAGATTAACAAGGTTAATAGGAGCAGGACAGTGTTCACCAGACTGATACAGCAGTCAATCAGCTATCAGAGGGTTCCCTCATATATACCTTGCTGCTCACCCCACAAATAACTCCAAGGCTAGGTTTAGATCCCTTAAAGACTGTGATTTTGGAGGCCGGGACATTTCTGACTGGCAACCATGACAATAGTTTGAATTTGACAATTAACACAAATGAATCTTCAAGGTATAGTAAATTACACGTGGTCAAGTTTACAAACACACCTGCACCTCAGAGCAACAAGCCACTGCATGTGGGCATGGTTCTCACAGAGGCTGAGTAACAGCACTAAGCCACTGATGGGTAGTTTTACACTTGAACTTAGCCTCATCTACTGGACAAACATATTACAGCAGCAGACATTCATGAAAATTGTTTTGAATAAAACTCACCAGCCAGTTTACATCTCCATCTAGGACCTGGTCGGACCCCCCTTTGCCTCCAGAACAGCCCAAATGCTTCTGGGCATGTATTCTACAAGTAGGAAACTTTCCATGTTGGTCCATGATGACGCGCTGGCATCACGCAGTTGCTAGAGATTGGACGGCAGTACACCACCGCCACCAGCTTGTACTATTGACACCAGTGTCGTGTCTTTGGCTATGCCGGATTAAATGATATGACATGCTATTCTATAAAATAATTTATCCGTAATTAATATCACCTGATTGAGCTAATCATGTAAATGTAATTAACTAGAGAGTCGGGCACCACAAAATAATATTTATAGAGCTGTTATCTTCCGAATAAACTCTTAAAGACCGAGTAATATTTTACATCAATAGCAGTCAATATCAATCGTCACCTTAATTCAGTCTCATCTGAAAGTTGTAAATTCTTAGTTATCTGCACGAACCCTGGCTAACAATTTGAATCAGCAATACAAAATTGGGTTTAATTATTTATTTACTAAATACCTAACTAATCACACAGAATTACACATAACTTGATTACAAATAGCGTCATAAATGAAAAGGTCCCTGGCGGGCGGAACAGATATGACAGCTTGTTACACAAAGGAAAATGGGATGGGTTGAGTGAAGGAGCGGGAAGACTGAGGTACAAAGGGAAGAAGCTGGGCTATCGTAAATACAGTATCTTATGCATTCTAAATTACCGCCCATTTGGAAAAGGAAAATGCAATAAATATTTACTCTGAGCTGCGCTTCGGTAGGTTGGTGGTAGATGGAAGGCCGTGTTGCCCAACCCAGTCCTTTGAAGAATGTCTCTGGTGGTCAATTGTATACGTTGTAGTAACGTCGTTGTGTGGTAGACGGGATACTCTGTCTGTTCCTTCCTAACCTGCGTTTGCAGCTGCGGTTGCTAACTCGCGGCTAGGAGGTATCACTTCTGTAATGAATAAGAGTTCAAAGTTCATACCATTCGCAACCAAAGCTCATGCTGATGTTGGCTTCGTTCTGTAGTTATTATATGAACCATTCTGACATAGGACCGTCGTCCTACATCCCCGGAACAGGAAGTTCTATTGTCGTCAAGGGCTTATATTGGAAGGGAGAGGAGGGCGTGTTTGAAAAGTTTTATAACCAAGGGTTTTGCAAATGTAACCTCAGTAGCATAGAGAGAGGAAAAAGGGGGGGAAGAGGCATTTATGACTGTCATAAACCTAACCCCCAGGACAACGTCATGACACCAGGCAGGATGTGTCCATGGATTTATGCTGCTTACGCCAAATCCTGACTCTGCCATCAGCAAGACGCAACAGGAACCAGGATTTTTTCGGACCAGGCAATATTGTCCACTGCTCATTGTCCAGTGTTGGTGATCGCGTGCCCACTGGAGCCGCTTCTTGTTTTTAGCTGACAGAAGTAGAACCCGGTGTGGTCGTCTGCTGCAACAGCCCATCCGTGAAAATAATTTGAGATGCTGTTCTGCACACCACTGTGGTGCTGCACTGTTATTTGTCTGTTTGTGGCCCCATTGTGTGTGAAAAGCCCAGCCGTTTCTGAGATACTGACAATTATTCCACACCCTGAGTCGCTTACGTCACTAGTTTTACCCATTCTAAAGTTCAATCGAACAGTAACTGAATGCCTCGATGCCTGTCTGCCTGCTTTATATAGCAAGCCACGGCCGTGTTACTCACTGTTTGTAGGAGCGATACATTCAGGGATGTAAACTGGTGAGGGACAAGAAAAAATTTGCACTCACCCCCGTCTCCGTGGTCAGGCTTCTCACCTACCGTTGCCACTTCGTTATCGTTCAGGGGACGCGCTGTAACTGGCAAGCTGCCTTCCCAGAGTGCGAGCTGATGCTGTAACTATGAAGTTGGTTGCCTCTTCTTTCTTCGGTCACGTGCTGCGCTGAATTCTGTTGTTACATAAACGATTGGCTGAGCCTTGGATACAGCCAGTATTGCTACAAACGCGCATCACTCGTTCACTTACAGCCAGTAGTGATCCAACCCCGAACCCCAAACGTTTTCCCCCATCGTATCTACACAAAACACGTATTTTGGATTAAAAACAGTGAATTTCACCGAAAGGTGACTAGTTTGCGTCGCTGTACATTTTCGTGAACAGGTGGTGTACCTAATAAACTGGTCGATGAGTGTATATTTTAAAGGAATAGCTCTGTATTCATCAAAACATATCATCCTAAATTATGATTCAGAAGGGTGATACTTAGTGACATCAATGAAAACTAAAGACACCAGACAGGTGAAAACTGTGATAAGAGAGACATGCTCACTGTTGAAGACCATGTTGTGGTCCTTCCATGGTGCATACCACTTAGAGTCCCTGTGCAGCACCACTCCCATGGCCTCCCTAGAAAACAGATCCCTGCTCAGTGCTCACGCACATCCACCAGACATAGTACAGCAGAAAGTAAACCGTTATCTAGACTAGAACTGCATTTCACTGTGGCTGTCTATCCAAATTACACCCCAAAGTGCAATTTGGGCACTGAAAAATGTGTTGTGTTACTGAACACAATTCTACTTGAGTAATGATCTAGAGATACTGGATTTTATTTATCCGTTATTTTACCAGGTAAGTTGACTGAGAACACGTTCTCATTTGCAGCAACGACCTGGGGAATAGTTACAGGGGAGAGGAGGGGGATGAGAGTCGGGACACCCGTTTAACGTCCCATCCAAAAGACGGCACCGTACACAGCAGTGTCCCCAATAACAGACCTCGGGATTTGGGATATCTTTTAGACTAGGGGAGAGAGTGCCTCCTACTGGCCCTCCAACACGACTTCCAGCAGCATCTGGTCTCCCATCCAGGGACTGACCAGGACCAACCCTGCTTATCTTCAGAAGCAAGCCAGCAGTGGTATGCAGGTGGTATGCTGCTGAATAAGTGGCAGACTGGCAGCTCGTACTCATTAGCCTCGAAGACCTTGTTCTCATTTTCTTCAGCCTTGGATGAAAAGTCGCTCCTCTTCCGTAGTCTCTTGGGGGCCCACTCTGATTAAGATCATCAATCTCCTTCTTCACACTCTCCATACCCTGTGTGAGCACATACAACAGGCTTAAGAGGAAATGCATGGCTGTTATGATGCGCTACCTAATCAGTGGGTTGATTCTGCACATTCCTTCCTGATCATTAAACTTACTTGGTTTATGCAGTGACAATAAAAAAACAGTGCTGGATTGGTCCTTTTTGTACCTTGTCCCTGACTATTTATGTCTCACCTGTGATATTGCTCTGAAGGCACCATTCTTTCCCAGTTTCCCTCCACTCTTGGACACAGACTCTGCTTCCTCCATGCGATCCTTGATCTTCTTCCCTATATCTGTACGACTGACCTCTTCCAGACCCTAAAAGACAGACAGACACACAGGAACATTAACTTCTTATGTCTGACCCTCACACCCTTTCTGTTGACATGACAAAGGTCTACTTATGTTATTAATGTCCATGTTGACATTTAATTAACATGCAGCGCTACATTTACCATACTCAGGTTCAGTGATCAAAGCTGATGACAGTGACTACAGCAGACAATCCATGTACAGTACCTCTTTCACAGTCTCTGCGAAGGTCCCTAACTTCTTCTTCAGAACTTCAGACATCTTCACAGTTTCAGACTATGGTTTTCTGAGGAAGAAAGTGAAATGGAATAGTGTGAAAAGTGAGAAGACAAAAAAACAATAATTGTCCAATCCAACCTGCCAAACAACATCCTTTGTCCAATGGGACAACGTGTGACACACGCTTCAATATTATTTGCCGGGCCACAGATTTTGACCTAAATATAATGGAATGAAGCTGTTAAATGTTTTGGTACTCACATATTTCCGCCAAGCTTGATTCAGAGCTACCGATTCTTCCCGCTTTTTGGCCTCCTTCGCGAAACTTCTTGATGTTCTCCTTCATCTCCTTGTTCTTGCTGAGCTCCTGCTTGAGGTTATCCAAGAACCCCCCAAAGAAGCTTTTTCGGCCACCTTCCTGTCTGATGCATACCGCACCTAGAGCAAGATATGGTCATTGTATTAGTTAGAGAGAGGAACACATTTCTGCATAAGAATAAAATAATTTTGGTTATCTGACAAATTCTGCATTCAACCACACACACTACATTGCAGGGCAAGGCCTGGTTGGCTAAAGCAGAAACTGATTTGATACACTGCTGTCTAAGCACTTTGAATGTTAAAACTAAGAACTTAGTGAACTGTAAAACAGAAAGGAAGGTACAATTCAAATTGTATACAATTAATGATTAGCATGATTATCACAAGCGGAACATTCACTGTTACCTGTGAGGAACTTGTGAGGGACCCACATATCCTGTATACATGAGGTCTGTTGTGTAGGAGCAATATGAAGGACTGGACACTAGAAAACTTTTAACACATTGCTGGAGGATGAAATGCACAATAAGAAAAACTCAAAACATTACGAAACATTTTGTTCTAGCCACATTATGATTGGCCAAGATGCTTTGTTAGGCATACAATACATACCTAAAACAAGTGATATTGCCAACTCATGAGATTGTCTATGCTATTGAAATACGTACGCAAGTGTAAATAATGCAAATTCAAAATGTGTGTATTATTTTAATGACAGCAATACACTGTTGCTTGGTGCACATGTTCTACTGTTATGAATCAAGCCCCAAACACCAACAAGTCTTGCTGCTAAATTAGCGGGGTAGTCTGGTTCGGCATTTTGCAGTGGAGCAGTATATACTTCGAGAATATATATGTTTCTATATATATATATATATATATATTGATATATATATATATATATATATGTATATATGTTTCTATTTTCAATAATGGGTAACCTTAATTATTGAAGATTATAAGACAACTTGGAAAAATATGTTAAATGAGAACTTACCTGGTAATACAAACACAAGGCCGACATCTTGCATGCATTGCATGTGACCTTTTCCGATGATGACCTTCTGACGTGTGTGTGCCGCTCAGTAGAAAATGGGCCTGATCAGACAGCTCAGAGCTTCTGCTCTTTTCTGTCCATAAGAAACTATTGGATTGGTGGAAGGGGCTGGGCAGGCCAGGAGCAAGGAAGGAGGGTGTGGTCGTGCAAGGCAACCCCAGAGGCTAGATTCCCTAAGGTTTTTATCAGAACGGGCGTAGATTAGTTTTGCCTTTTTCTTTTCCCGACATGGGTTTGTGGTGTTTACTTTAAAAAAATAAAATAGAAATAAAAAATAAAAATACAAGATAAAACTTCATTGATATTATATCTCACAACTGTGCAGGGGAAGAGGGGTGGGGGCGCTAAGGAGAGTGCATTCACATATATCTACACACTTTCATACACACACAATTGATTGTATTTTTTTGGTACTTTTTTGTCATTTTATCCCCCCCCTCCCCTTTCCTCTCTTCTAGGTCAGTTTCAGCATTATGGACATGGGTGTATCTGTGGTCCATTTGGCCTGTCCCATGGCTTCCTTCAACGATGGGTTGTGAGTGGCTCTGTTGATGAACTTCTGGCCAATGATTGGCTGTCTATTGTTGATTGATGTCAGTCCAGATATGATGTTAACATAGTGATTGCTGATGTATCTTGGTAGTCTGTAAGCCATTTTTATTGCCATGTTTTGGATTATCTGTAGCCGATTCATCTGCTGCGGTGAAGCTGTTGTCCAGGCTGGTAGGGCGTATTCAAAGAGGGGTAGGATGTAGCTGATGTAGACTTTCAGCACTGTCTGAGGTGAGGCTCCAAATTTTCTTCCGCACAGCATTTTTAGGTGGTTTAGTCTTTTTCGTCCCTCTCTCTCCATGTTCGCTATATGGGTTGTCCAGCGCATGTTCTTCTGGAAGGTGACTCCAAGGAATTTTGCTTATTTTTCTACTTTTATTGTTTCACCGTAGAGTTTGAGATCTATGGGTTTCCAGTTTTTTTTGCTGGTGCTTCTTGTGAAGAGGACACATTGGGTCTTTTGTGGGTTAAATTTTACTCGCCACATGTTAGACCATGTCTCGATCATTTCAATAGACTTCTGGAGTTTTTTGCAGCAAGTTGAGGACATTTGGAGCTGGACCAGTAGCAGAGGTCATCGGCAAACTGTGAGACTTGACCTATGGTGGGTTGAGGGTAGTAAATATCTGTTATGTTGAGTAGAAAAAGTAGCGTGCTTAGAACTGCCCCCTGTGGGACACCTGCTTCAGGGGTGAAAGGTGAGGATATGGCTCTGGAGACCTTCACTTTAATTGTATGGTTGTGGAGAAAGCTAGTGATGATGTTTCTGATGGAGAGTGGTAGTTTGAGATTGGAGTCTGCAAGCCGGTAATACAGTCCACTGTGCCACATCTTGTCAAATGCTTTCTCTATATCAAAGAAAACCGCCAGGGTAAGTTATTTTTACTTGATGTTCCGAAGGATGTCTTCTAACAGTCTTAGAATGTTATCGGTGGTTGATCTTGTTTTCCTGAAGCCTGCTTGGTGGATTCCAAGGAGGCCCATTGAGTGGCAACTCAGTCTTTGGGTGAGTATTCTCTCAAAAAGCTTCCCGACATGACGGAGGCTGATTGGTCTGTAACTTGTGACGTTGTATGGGTCTTTGCCAGGTTTGTGGATCATTGTGACAACTGCAGATTTCCATGGTAGGGGAAAGTAGCCTTCCGTGAGACATGCTGTGAAGAGGTTGGAAAGGAGGTGCAGGTATTCATCAGGTGCTTGTTTGATGAGTGTGCTGTCAATGTTGTCTTCCCCTGGTGCTTTGTTTTTTGTTTTTTTCAGGTGAGTCTTGATTTCTTCAATGCTAACAGAGCGGGTGAGGGGATGGTCTACTGGTGTCAGATTTGAAGTGTACACTGTTTTCTGTATTTCTCTGTCGACAATGGTTTTCCAGTCTTTGTCAAAGAGAGGATCGTCGGGACAAGAATGAACATTTTGTAGGTGGTTTCTGAATAATGTTGCTTTTGTTTCGTTGTCTTCGATGAGTTGGTTTTGAGACTTTAGCACAGGTATGATATTATTGGTTGTTTAGTTTAGTTTAGTTTATTTTATTTTTACAGGGACAGTGCACATTAATCAACGTTTCAGTAAAAGTGCCGGTTTTAGCCAGCCGGCTAATTTTCAACCGCAGTCCCTGGGCAGGTTAGTAAAAACAATTACAATATAGACAATAGCACCATAGAACAAGCAAGACATAGCAACATAGGACAAGCAAGATATAGCATACAGACAGAGCAACATAGAACAAAAAGCAGCAAAACAAAATTCATAAAAGCAACAAAGTGTTTCCACACCTCACAAGCTACAGACAACAGACAACATGGAAAGCGGCAACACACAGCTAGGGACCATGTTCACAAATCTGATTGACCTTTAGCCAGGTCTTCAAGCATTTTGTGAAAGTGTGATATGTGGTGCAGTTATTTGTGTCTGATGGCAGTGTATTCCAGACATGGGAAGCTCTCACAGAGAATGCAGATTTACTAAAGGTGCTTTTCCTTAGGGGAACTATACAGTCACCTCTCATGGCAGACCTTGTGGATCTGCTGCCATATGTCTGGGTTTTCTGTTTAACAAAAATATTGAGTGGAGGGGGAGCCAGGCCATTAAGGATCTTGAATACAAGACATGCGTCGGTGTATTGCACAAGATTTTCCCAACTCAAGAGCTCATGCTTTCTAAGGATGTGACAATGATGATGGCTATTGGGCTTCCTATCAAGCACTTTGAGAGCCTGTTTGTAGACAGACTGAATAGGTTTTATTGTTGTACAGCAAGCTTGGGCCCAACTAGTCAAGCAGTATGTTAAGTGGGGGAGTATCATAGAATTGAAGTACAGTTTTGCTACCTCTGTAGTCAAACAATTTCATATAAATCGGAAATGAGCTAGGTTGAATTTGGTTATTTGAATTACCTTTTTCACATGCTTTTTAAAAGAGAGGTTGAAATCAAGTATGATGCCAAGGTACTTAAAATCGGATACCACCTGGAGCTTCTCCCCTGACACATAGACATCTGGCTCAGTAGCATCTGTTTCCCTCTTTGTGAAGAACATGCAAACAGTTTTTTTCACATTGAGATGCAAACACGAGTCACTGAGCCACTTTGTAACCTGGACCATTACAGTAGTGAGTTCTTGTGCAGCTTGTTGTTTGCTCTTTGCATGCACATATATCACTGTATCATCTGCATACATTTGAACTTCAGACCCAGTACAGACAGAAGGCAGATCATTAATGTACAGGCTGAACAGGAGGGGCCCCAGTATTGACCCTTGGGGCACGCCCACATCATAGCTATGAGTGGGTGACAGCTCATTGCTCACTCTGACACACTGAGTTCTGCCTTCAAGGTATGATTTCATACATCTCAAGGCATCAGGGGAAAAGTTGAACTTGGACAATTTTGTGATGAGAATCTCATGGTTAACAGTATCAAAAGCCTTCCTTAGGTCCAGAAACACAGCCCCAACAGCACCCCCTTTGTCCATCTTGGACTTCACATTTTCCAGAAGAAAGCAGTTGGCCGTTTCTGTGGAGTGTTTCGCTCTGAAGCCAAACTGCATGGAGTGTAATGTGAAGGGGCTGTTGTTGAGGTGGGCAATCAGTTGTTCTGCTACACACTTTTCAACAACCTTTGACACCACAGGTAGTATACTAATGGGCCTGTAGTTACTCACGTCAGCAGGGTCGCCTGATTTAAAGATGGCCGTTATTATGGCCGACTTCCATACCCTTGGAAACACACCGAGACCAATAGATGTGTTGGTGACCTTAGTAATGGGGCCAATGAGTGACTCTTTGTAGTTTTTAAGAAAGGTAGTGTCATGTTTTGTCATATATTGTCTTGTCCTTGTGCTTTCCCTTCTGTTCGTTTCCCCCTGCTGTTCTTATTAGGTTTGTTCCCTTTTTCTATCCCTCTCTCTCCCCCTCCCTCTCTCTCTTCTCTCTATCGTTCCGTTCCTGCTCCCAGCTGTTCCTCATTCTCCTAACTCACTCATTTAGTCTTTTCACACCTGTTCCCTATTTTTCCCTCTGATTAGAGTCCCTATTTCTCCCCTTGTTTTCCACTTCTGTCCTTGTCGGATCCTTGTATGATGTTCACTGTGCTGTGTCCTTGTCTCGCCCTGTCGTGTCTTGTCTCCTTCAGATGCTGCGTGTGAGCAGGTGTCTTAGTCTGCTACGGTCGGTGCCTTCCCGAAGCAACCTGCAGTCAATGGTCGAGTCTCCAGTCTGTCCTCGTTACTACGAGTGGATTTAAGTTTTTTTCCTGTTTTGTTTTCTTCTTTAGTGTTCCAGGATTATTACTTTTGCCATTTACTGGAATAAAGACTCTGTTTTCGCTAAGTCGCTTTTGGGTCCTCATTCTCAGCATAACAGGTAGAGTCCATCCCAAACACATCAATGGCTTTAGAGTTCTTTAGTGAGCTAATCACCTTGTTCACCTTTGACTCAGAAACCTCCCTTATGATGAGGACAGGTTGAGTGTCATTCACTAGCACTGAGCCCAAGAAATCAGTGGAGGGGTTCTGTGTCAGTAACCTGACAGAGTCAATAAAGTAGGAATTGAAGGCTGATGCTATTTCAACTGCATCCTGTGTTAGATTGTTATTCACCATGATTTCTAGTCTTTTTGCAGTGTTACTATGGTCTTTCCCTGTTAACTTTTTTAGATTCTCCCATATCAATTTAGAATTTCCCTTTGCTTCACCAATTATGTTAATAAAAAAGTTTGCCTTGGCCTGTCTGATTTCTTTTATCACCTTATTTCTCAACATGGTAAACCTACGTCTGTCATGCTCTAATTTAGATTTTAGGGCTATTTTTAGAGCATAATCCCGTTCTTTCATCAATTTCCAGATTTCTCCATTTAGCCAAGGAAGAGTGCTCTTTTGGCCAGGTTTGGATTTGATTTTCTTTAGGAAGCCATTTATTGTAGTCTGGATTGTGGATAGAAAAACCTGACTATCAGCTTCCACGTCTGTATAGGACAAGAGATCATTCCAGTTTATTCCCTTAATTGCTTTTTCAAAATAGTTTAATTCACTCTTAGGTATTCTGAGTTGATCCGGCTTTCTAACAGTAGAGAGGTTAAACCTGCTCTTAGACAGCTTTCTGGCTATAAGTGTCAGATTATGATCAGACAGCCGAGTAACCATATTGAATGATTTAGTCACTCTCTCTGGTTTATTACTGAACACCAAATCAATCTGTGTTTTAGAGCAACAAATCACCCTGGTTGGCCCTTTAACTAGCTGTGTAAGGTCAAAGGTATTAGTGATCCGTTTGAGCGTTTTCCTACAACACTTGTCTTCATAATTAATGTTAAAATCTCCCATTAAGATGACCTCTTTCCCAAAATCACATTCCCTAAGCATGGTATTAAACTGATCAAAAAACACACTTTTGGTGGAAGGTGGCCTATACATTCCAATGAGGGTAAAAGACATTTGGGGAGACAGTGTAACGTTCAGGCCGATACATTCTAGTTCATTATCACATGACCACTCAATTTGTTTACATCGGATATGTTCTTTAATGTAAATCATCACACCCCCTCCTCTTCCTTCAATCCTGTCTCTCCTGAAAACATTGTCTCCGTTAATTGTTTAGATTTTTTGCCAGAAGGTCCGGGGGTTGGTGTCTGTATCTAGCTGGTGATAGAAGGCAGTCCACTGTTTCTGTTTGTGGAGGGTAAAGTTGATGTCTGATGTGTGTGGAGGAGGATTTAGGCCATTTAGCCATGAACGCTTGTGTGTTGTTCATATACTGCCGTGCTGTGGCAGGTAAGCAAGAAATATATCCTTCGATTTGTGATAAAAGCACCAACATTGTTACAGATGTAGATTCACGCATCATCGTTACAAAAATAGCTTTATCTTTTCAAAAAATATTTCCAGGGGGAGACACGTTATGCCACGCAGCTGAGCAGACGTTGACAAACCGAGCTCTTCAAAGTTATTCTATTTTTACCTAAATAACAACGTTGAAACAATATTCTAACATCGGGTGATAAATTGTCAAGTACTTACCTTCCCAAAGAGCCATGGACCCCCGACCGAGAGGCAAGAAGGACGACCAAAACGTTGTTGATTCCCAAGATAACGATAACGCCACAGCTAGCAAGATTAGCATTAGCCCTCATAACTCAGACGACAGTTCCAGACTGTGGCTCTTGCGAGCCTGCCGACATGCAGGAGGGAGTTCAAAGTCCGTGTTGCCCAGCAACAGGCCCAAATATCACTGCTCTAGAGATCTGCATGGAGGAATGGGCCAAAATACCAGCAACAGTGTGTGAAAACCTTGTGAAGACAGAAAACGTTTGACCTCTGTCATTGCCAACAAAGGGTATATAACAAAATATTGAGATAAAGTTTTGTTATTGACCAAATACTTATTTTCCACCATAATTTGCAAATAAATTCATAAAAATCCTACAATGTGATTTTCTGATTTTTTTTTCTCATTTTGTCTGTCATAGTTGAAGTGTACCTATGATAAAAATTACAGGCCTCTCTCATATTTTTAAGTGAGAGAACTTGCACAATTGGTGGCTGACTAAATACTTTTTTGCCCCACTGTATATCCTACCAACGGGACATTAAAAACTGTAATATCTTGTGTTCACCGAGTTGTGGCTGAATGACGACATGAATAACATACAGCTGGCGGGTTTTACTCTTTTTCAGCAGCAACCTCTGGTAAGACAAAGGATGGCGGTCCGATGTATATTTGTAAACAACAGCTAGTGCAAGAAATCTAACGAAGTCTCAAGGTTTTGCTCGCCTGAGGTAGAGTATCTCATGATAAGCTGAAGACCACACTATCTACCAAGAGTTTTCATCTATATTCTTCGTAGCTGTCTATTTACCACCACAAGCCGATGCTGGCACTCTACCTCAGGTGAGCAAAACCTCAAGACTTATTAGAATTCATGCACCAGCTGATATTGACAAATAGACACAGACCGCCACCCCTTGGCTTACCGGCGGCAGCTGTTCTATTATGCCGATGCATGGAAAACCCAGCCAGCTATGTTATCCATGTTGTTATTCAGCCAAAACTCTGAGAAATATAAGATATTACCAAAGACGTTGTATATTTTAGATTCTAGAGTAGCCACCCTTTGCCTTGATGACAGCTTTACACACTCTATGGTGGTGAAATTACAAGATTATGTTATACTGTTATTGCATCAAATGGTTGTTTTATGTAACAGAATAGTTATGATGCCTTAGGTGATAAACCTAACAAGCCAGATTCCATTCATGTGAGGGAGATTGCTCCGGTCTGACTGGACTGTACCAGGGTGAGATGGCTTGGGAGGAACCTCGTTTTCAGGGCCAAATCCTGGTTTCCTTACAATGAGAACAGTCTTCACAGCAGATACTGTTATCAATTTATTTAATAGCAAATGCTATCTGGCTGGGGGAAAGTCCTTTCTCATATATTAAGTCTCACCTTGCGACCCATTCCACACATCTGTTTGTCATGTAGCCTCGGGGTGTGTATCTTTGCCATATACAAGATCTTGGTATTCTTTGTGTTGGGGCTCTCAACCCAACAGTCAAGAGTTTTGAGTTGACCAGCCTCGTTATTGCAGAGCACTCATTCACTTGTGTGTGTGGTAAGACCTACTTTCCTTATTAATAAGTGAATAAAGAAATTACTTTATGTATAACTCTGACTTGTGTGATATGTTTGTATCTCCTCAGTTGAGAATAAAGAAATAACCACAATTCTTTGCGTTCTCTCAACCAGAATGCTTTTCCAACAGTCTTGAAGGAGATCCCACAGCTGCATTTCCTTCACTCTGTGGTCCAACTCATCCCAAACAATCTCATTTGGGTTGAGATCAGGTGATTGTAGAGGCCAGGTCATCTGATGCAGCACTCCATCATTCTCCTTTGTCAAATATCCCTTAAAAAGCCTGGAGGTGCGTTTGTCATTTTCCTATTGAAAATGATAATCCCACTAAGCTCAAAACAGATGGGATGGCGTATCGCTGCAGAATGCTGTGGTAGCCATGCTGGTTAAGTGTGCCTTGAATTCTAAATAAATCACTGACAGTGATCACACCTCCTCCTCCATGCTTCACAGTAGGAACTATACATGCAGAGATCATCCATTCACCTACTCTACCACGCTACCATCAGTCTTGTGTCATGCCAACGGTAAAGCATCCTGAGACCATTCATGTGTGGGGTTGCTTCTCAGGCAAGGGAGTGGGCTCACTCACAATTTTGCCTAAGAACACAGCCATGGTACCAACACATCCTCTGAGAGGAACTTCTCCCAACCATCCAGGAACAGTTGTGACAATGACTTTTCCAGCATGATGGAGCACACTGCCATAAATCAATTGTGATAACTAAGTGACTCAGGAAACAAAACATCGATATTTTGGGTCCATGACCAGGAAACTCCCCAGACCTTAATCCCATTGAGAACTTGTAGTCAACCCTCAAGAGGCAGGTGGACAAACAAACCCACAAATTCTGACAAACTCCCAAGCATTGATTACGCAAGAATGGGCTGCCATCAGTGAGGATGTGGTCCAGAAGTTAATTGACAGCATGCCAGGGCAGATTGCAGAGGTCTTGAAAAAGGATCAACAATGCAAATATTGACTCTTTGCATCAACTTCATGTAATTGTCAATAAAAGCCTTTGACACTTATGAAATGCTTGTTATTATACTCCAGTATTCCATAGTAACATCTGACACAAATATCCAAAGACACTGAAGCAGCAAGCAGTGGAAATGAATGCGTCATTCTCAACTTCTGGCCACGACTGTACATGTCAGTGGCAAGGAAGACTGAAAACAAAATTCCAATGGTTATATTTATTATCAAAACACCTTATAGATCAAAGGCAATGAAGTGAAGCATCACAGGTAAAATATAAAGAAATTTAAATTTGGTCACAAATTATGCAGGGACGAGAACTAACTAAAAATACACTTGCGCAGTTACAATTGCCTAAAAAACAAGAAATGTGGAAAGGTCGATACAGGGCGGCAAATATGAGGGCCACAATAACACTGGACGATTACGCATTTCTGTCGATTCTGACATCGATCTCTCTTCCATTCAGCCTGTAGCCATTCATGGTGCGACAGGCTCTCTCTGCAGTCTCCGGGTTGTCAAAGCGAACCACGCCACAGCCCTTGGACTTGCCATTCTCCATCTTGATGTCAGCATATTGGACAATACCTAGAGTTGAAAGCACATTGAAGCTGTTAGCCAAAATATTTTTGGCTGAAGTGCCAATTGAATTTTGGGTCAGAAAGACTTCCATGGTGTCATTACCTAATGAACTTAAACATTCCATTTGCATGCCTCTCAATTCTGTCAAATGACATTTTTGCTAAGTTTGTGGGAAGTCCCCACATTAATGAAATTAGTGGATTATGTTCTTACCGCATGTATTGAAGTTATCCTTCAGCATTTTCCAGGTGAAGTCAAAGGGCAGCTACAAAGAGAGGCAAATCAATACGTTTACAATGGTCTGTGTTGAATACAACCTTCAAGATGAGTGAATAAAATCAATATTCTGAATACACGCCAACACCACATTTGGGGACAGTTGATCATTATATATGATCATTTATATAAAAGCTTACATTTCTGACAAAGATCTGGCAGCCCTTCCTGGCGTTGGCTCCAGGACCTCCGGCCCCCCCAAAGCCATTTCCTCCAAAGCCCCCACGCTCCATCTCAGCTGGCCGGTCAAACTGGCCACCAACACCGACAGCGCCCATACGGTCCATGGTGGAGCCCATGCGGTCAATCCCGGTGGCCGGGAAGCGGTCAATGCCGGCAGACCCCATGCGGTCAAAGTTGGTTCCCATCCTCTCCATGCGGTCCGCCATGCCCATGGGAGAGGCGAAGTCCAGGCCAGCAGGCATACGTTCCAAACTGGACGGGCCTAGGCGGTCAAACCCAGCTGGGCCCAGGCGGTCCACACTGGAGCTCATACGGTCCAGCCCAGAACCAATCCTGTCCATACTGGGCCCCAGCCGGTCCAGCCCAGAGCCCATCCTGTCAAAGCCAGACCCACCGAGCCTGTCCAGATCAGACACGCGGTCCATCCTCTCCATCCCCATGCGCTCCATTCCACCCAGACGGTCCATTCCACCACCCAAGCGATCCATGCCAGAGCTCATGCGGTCCATGCCCAGTGAGCTACCTGTAAGTCAAGGAAAAACAACTAGTGAGACATTTCAGGTCCTGTGAGAAATCAGCGTCAGACGTGTTAGGAAGTATTGCGCAAATCCTAAAAGTACTAACCCATTCCTCTTTCAAAGGATTCTCCAAAATTATTGCGAGACATGCCCATATCATTTCGACCAAACTCCCGGTCAAAAGAACCACCAAGCCCACGGTCCATCTCTGACAACACAAGACATTAAACTATTAGAAGACAAACTAATGTTTCACGAACACGTGAATCTGTATTGTGTGAATTTAATTTCCTTACCATTCATCCTGCCCATTCCAGATGGTCCAAAACGCTCCATGTTGTTCATTCCACCAAAGTTATCCATGCCTGGGAGAGAATTATAGCAAGAAAGTTAAATCTACAATATAGTGTATTAGAGAAGGGCAAGAAAAACACGATGCAAAAATATGTTCAACTATACCCATTCAATGGACGCAGTACAAACGTACATACCTCCCATTCTACCCATGCCACCACCAAAGCCCATGCCCTCCATGCCTACAAACCAAACAAACAGTGAGTGACTGAACTAAGCCAAATGAAAAGTCCACTGCAGAGGATCACAAAGACAACTCCATACCCCCAGGTCCCATGTTGCCCATTCCTCCACCTCCTCTGTTCAGTGCGGTGGCGTCAATGGGTTGGCCACCAGGCCCAAGTCCCAGCCCGATGCCACTAAGGCCACCTGAGGGAAAATAAATGGACAATTGAAAGAAACACAACAGACCCTTCTATTGAAGATTTTGTGCAAGCTAGCCTTGAACATACTCAAAATGTGTTGGACAGACTTCTCTTTACATTTCGGGGGGGGGTGTACATACGGGGTAGTGCTGGTGGTCTCTCAGGTGGTGCAAAGTCTCCTTTTGGCAAGGACTTCTCATCCTGAAATATCCAACAAGTATCAGTTAAAATACATTTGAAAATGTGTAGAAGGAATAAAACATTTGTTAATATTAGTGCGCACACACTAATGTTTCTCACCAGCTTGACATGCATGACCCGGTTGAAAAGCAGTTGACCGTTGAACATACTGACGGCTTGGACAGCTTCAATAGGCATGTCAAAGGTGACGGTGCCCATGCCCCTGCTATTCCCATCTTTGTCCTCCAGGATGTCAGTGCGCACCACCACACCTGCCATGCCAAACACCTCCTTCAGCTTCTTCCAGCCAACCTTGTAGTCCAGCTGGACACAAAACAGTGTTCATTTGGTTAAAATACTTGCAATATCATAATTTTAAATGATAACAAAAACAATGTATATTGGGCATACTGGACTACAATCAACTTACATTAGCTACAAAGA
The DNA here is from genome assembly GCF_021184085.1 of Oncorhynchus gorbuscha. Classification (NCBI taxonomy): domain Eukaryota; kingdom Metazoa; phylum Chordata; class Actinopteri; order Salmoniformes; family Salmonidae; genus Oncorhynchus; species Oncorhynchus gorbuscha. The sequence continues at coordinate 21,129,693 of NC_060174.1, forward strand.
CAGTGCTTCCAATCTTGCCAGCCTGCAGCCCGTGGATGATCTCATTGGGGATGTTGGAGTTGTTCATGAGGCTGGGGGGGATGATGACCATGGGTGGGGCGCCCGGTCCCGGGCCCATGCGGTCCATGCGGTCCATGTTCATTCGCTCCATATTCATGCGATCCATGCCCATGTTCATTCCACCATGGCCACCGGGGGGTCCACCACCACCCTGGGACCTGTGGGCGTCCCTCTGGGCAATCACACCATCTGGGTCCTGGGGAAGAGAGACATGGACAACATCACTAAACAGGGAAAAAAGGCTTAGTGGTAGATTTTTGTTCTTCTGGTGGTAACAAGTGCCAGTAGCATCTTAAAAACAGACTGCTCACCTCTTTGACTTTCAGGGGCCGCCCATTCAGGTTGTGCTTGTTGACTTTCTCCACAGCCTTCTTCATCAGTTCCTCAGTCCTGAACTCAACAACCCTGTTCACACAAACATCGTGATGAACACCAGGAACTTAGAATAACCTTCAGACACCTATTAGAATCAAGACAGAATGACGAAAATACTTACGCGCAACCCTTGGTTGATTGAAGACCACACAGCAGCATCATTGAAGTAGAAAAACAACATTCAAGTTAGTAATCAGTTGTGGCACTGTAGAGAACAATGGTATTCAGGGGGCTGAATTACTCTTATGAAAGGGCCAAACACATTCTACTCACTTGTATGGCCATAGCCTTGAACAGTCAGTTACTCTTCCAAAATTATTAGACCGCTTAAAAGCTGGTCACCAGACAATATAGCAAATACAGAGGTTGTCTGGTGAATCTAAACCCTTAACATTGTGTACAAAGGCAGAAGTCCCAGACAAAATGCACTCCTTTGAAGCAAATATCTGTTCCACAAAAACAATTACATGGGCTCAAATCTATTACATGTAACAGCCATGTTACAACCTCTTGGGGGGTTGGGCCCCATTTTAGATTATGTCCCAGATGAACACATCCACAGCAAAAGGGGACTTTCCCAGCTACTGCAATCACATGGAATTGGCTACAGAAACCCGAATTCCCAATCAGACACCAAGATGACCTCTTTCAGTGCCACAGACTGCACCATGTTTTCTGTCCAGTGTCACCCACTTGACACGTTCATCAAAACTCATCCAGGTTTGAACATCCCCCACAATGAAAGAAAAGATAACTCAAGCTGACAAACACAGGTTCGTCTATTGCACTTACCCTCGATTTGCCTTCTCCGTCCATTAAGTGTTCCACGTACGTTACCTCACCCACTACAAATCAGATTCCAGACGACACACACCAGGGGAGAGAAGCCGAGAAAACAATGGGGGTTTAGAGCAGACAAGCGGTTGGTGACCGTGAGCTCGGCCTGCTACTCCAGAGCCTCCCCCCAGCACCTCAATTCTGGTACAGGTCTACAAAAGACAAGCTCTTACTGGATCTTAAAATGACTTCTTAGCCTGTCCTTGTAGAGTCCCCAAACACCAAGAGCAATAGATTGAAGAGAACAATCGTCAAATAGCTAACAACAGCTAAATCGGATGAGTTATCATAAAGGAACCATTTTCGAAGTGAGGATGAAGTTGACAGAATGACAGTTACGTTTGCCGAGTCATTTGAAACCATGAGTCCACCCTTCCAAAATACATGTTCCTTGTTAAATGTATTTGGAACCACTGACTGATACAACTGTTCAGACGCACCTTTGAACATAAACTACACTAAAAACTAAATTGTACCAACTCAACTAACGCCAATGTCTGAAGAACATTGACAATTCTGGAAAGCTGTACAGACATTGGACCCGGAGAGGCACAACAGTGTCCAAATGTGTTTTTAACTAACAGAGGGACAACCATGGCTAATTCCAGCAAATGAGTGCACCATAAATGGACAGGAACCAATCCTCAGCTGAAACAAGGACAGCCGTGAGAAGCTGCTTCATTTTGTAGACCTGTACCCCAAGAAATCCCAAGCACACATCTGTAATTGGTACAACATGGAGATCTGCGGAAACAACAAACCTAAAAAAAGAGAATGCAATTTAACGCCACATTCAATTATTATATCCAAATACTAAAAACTGTTTCTGAAAGGCATTGGTAACCTCTCAGAACACCCATGCTTTATGATTAAAAGCAGGTGCTATTTATTACATTAGTGCTAACATATATTATAGCTTTGCCAAAGCCATGTAAACCACCATTTAAACTTCGATAAACAGTACACCGTTCCTTTTGTTGCAGGACTCAATTTGAAGACAAAAAGAAGTAGAGGACAACTAGCCCATGCTGAAAATTAACATTAAATAGAACCAATTAAACATTTCTTATGTTGACACAATTTCCAAGAAAATGATAACGCAAAGAACATAAGACCAGCTTTAATAATTGTAGTATGGGCACCTGAGAGAAATTCACTATGTCTCAAGGCAATGCGGACCCTTTTCCTTTTTCAGCTATATACACACACAAACCACAAGACCCAACACAACAGTGCAATTGATGGCCCATACACTATAAGCCATGTATTTAATTTGAAGACCTCCCTTTAGGTTGTATAGTCCCATTGTTCAAGCAAGTGTAGCGGCAATGATCAAGGACTCCAAAATGAAGTACAAATTCATAATGCTATTCACAGCACTATAAAAAATGACTAGCCGAAGGCAGAAATCACAGAGAGAACTATTCTGAAATCTAAACCATCCAAGACTTAGGACACAGGCCAATCCATGGAAAGGCCACCCAGTCTGTATACCAAGAACCTCATAGCTATGAATTGCAACCTAGGCCCTTTACGGATTTGCCAGATGCCTTCCAGTGAACAAGGTGAAGTGGTTCAACACAAATGTCCTGTTATGGGAGGTTTTATTAGCCTTTATGGACTCCATATCTATAACGGATCTAACTTAACTTAACACCATACCTTTTTCTTTCATTAGGTCTTTGAGTGCCTGCCATTTCACATCATATGGAATGTTGCTGACAAACACACGGTATCTCTTTGATGGGTTCCCATAGGGTTCAAAGCGACCACCTCCACGCTTCTGGGGCCTTTCCTTCCTGACACTGGGTTCATGCTTGGCCTTGCCGTTAATTTCCCTTAGGGAAAAAAGAACGGGAAGTGATTAATGGAGTAACGACAATACGCCGGTCTGATGATGAAAAAAAGGTTATCGTCCACTAAACAAAAATATACTTACGCAAGTAAACGTTACATTTCTAGACTGCAGTACAAAAGGGCAACTAGTTGTAAATTACTAGCTAGCTTCGTTCTGCAACTAACTTTAGGCATGCATGTTAATAATAACGATTCTAACTTTTACTTAGTTTAATATAACATTTAGCTAACTAATACAAATAATACAAATGCTTACAAATGCTTAGTTACCGGACGAAGCTACACCAATCAGACTCCCATATTAGAAGCCAACTTGTATTAGCTAACGTTAACTTCCATTTCTCCCATTTTCAGACACGCGATATATCATATAAAGGTAGCTAACTAGCGTTAATCCGTTTTTGTGAATAGTTGGCCAGTACACGAGCTAAGTTAACCAAAATAGCAAGTGATGGCGTACTAAACAAAAAATGGAGGGAGAGGACAGGTTAGGTAACGTTAGCAGACTAGCCAATTTGCTAATCTCATGCGGTGTGGTGGCACTGGTGCACGCACGTAACTCACATTGTGGCTAGCATAGCAAGAAGAATCCATTGTTTAGCTATTATAGTGATTAGCTAGGTAGGTATCAATTTAGCCGTCAACTTCTCAAAACAATACAGACTAAAAATACGAGAACTTGGCGAGTGGAATATGTAAAGAAAGGTTACTAGGTAGCTAGCTGCCAGCCAAAAAAAAATAATGAAATAAATCAAAACGTTACCCCTGGCCTGGTTTCTCCGGAGCAGCGGCCTCGGTCGACATCTTCTTGCGCAGTTAGCTAATCCTGTTTCGTTACGGAATTAATAGGGGTCAATTGAATACCTCAACAACGCTGATAAAATATTGTCGAAATTTGACAGTGTTCCTTCACTTTAGCAGTATTGAATAAATAACTGTTTTAATTTATTTTTGGAGTGACGGGCTGCTAGTCAACAAGCTAACGTTGGTGAAATGGCGGATGAATTACACCCGTTTCAATTTATTCGCTGGGTTGCCAAGGAGAGTGAAGCATGCTGGGAATTTGGCTCTGGCGACCGCTCAGAATCAAAGTACAATTATATATATATTTTTTTTTATTGAATATATATAAATCCGTTACCAGTTCGAAACCTGGCAAAATGTTTCACAGTATCAATTTGGTTTACATAGTTTTTTTTTATCATGGCAAAGAAACGGAGTTTCTAAACCCAGAGACAACATCACGAGACATCCGAGAACGCGTTTGAAACAGACCAGGCCGGGGTTGTTGTTGTTGCTGTTCATTTGCTCGACATCTTAAAGGTATAACCTAGATTAGAGCCAATGTCTTAAGTAGTTGAACATGTCACTACTCTAACCTTGGAAAAGTGGTAAACTGACAGGTTTTTCAAATTTTCGTCCAAAAACAACTTTACATAGGAGTGCCTTTGCTTTGACGGGATGCACATGCGCAGTTTGGTGCGATAGATCCGATGACGTATTTCTGCGCATGAGTTTAGCGAGCGTACTGGTACGTCCACGAATGTCAAACGGTTTTAGGACACATACTTGCACATTCAGGATATGTAGCTAAGACATTGCAAGAATATGTTTTACCTTGAACTAATGCAAGCCTGAATCTGTATGTGGCAAGCACATCCAGTAAACTGCAGTTTTCCAAGATTCAAAAGAGTAGCCTAATAGAATAGACATCGGATTAAAAAAAGAACTCACTTTTTTTTAACCACCTGCTGTACATATGCATCACTGATATAGCCTAGCAATGTAGACCTACCAAATATTTGTGTAAGTAAACCTCATTGTTCTATTTGTGGGCCTGCTTCTGTTTTGTTAAACTTCAGTGCGGCTTGAAAAACGTATGTATTATGGCTTTACACCACTGCTATATTGTGGATAAAGAGTTACCTGTCTAAAAGAACACAGAGGGTGTTCTTTATTGGAAGCCTCCAACATAATCCAGGTAGAATCAGAAATTCCCCAGGGCAGCTGTCTAGGCCTCATACTTTAAAAAATATTTAATAACAACATGCCACTGGTTTTGAAGCCAGTGTGTCTATGTATGCGGATGACTCAACCCTATACATGTCAGCTACTACAGCGACTGAAATGACTGCAACACTTAACAAAGAACTGCAGTTAGTTTCAGAAAGGGTGGCAAGGAATAAGTTAGTCCTAAATATTACAAAAACTAAAAGCATTGTATATGGGACAAATCATTCACTAAACCCTAAATCTCAACTAAAACTTGTAATGAATACTGTGGAAATTGACTAATCTGCTTGGAGTAACCCTGGATTGTAAACTGTCATGGTCAAAGCATGTTGATTAACAGTAGCTAAAATGGGTAAAAGTATGTCCATAATAAAGCACTACTATCAACAAGGCAGCTCCCACAGGCCCTAGTTTTGTTGCACCTGGACTACTGTTCAGTCTTATGGCCAGGTGCCACAAAGAGGGTCTAGGAAAATTACAATTGGCTCAGAACAGGGCAGCACGGCTGGCCCTTAAATGTACACAGAGAGCTAATATTAATTATATTTTTTATTTTTTATTTCACCTTTATTTAACCAGGTAGGCAAGTTGAGAACATGTTCTCATTTACAATTGCAATCTGGCCAATATAAAGCAAAGCAGTTTGACACATACAACAACACAGAGTTACACATGGAGTAAAACAAACATACAGTCAATAATACAATAGAAAAACAAGTCTATATATAAATCTACATGCAGTAGTGATTTTAGCATGTACATCTGCATGGAAGAAAAGTCACAACACTAAATACATTAACTGCACTATAACGGTGATAACCGGTGCCTACAAACTGTTAGCACCTAAATAATGCTGTCCCAACACCTTACCACTGCTCCACCTGGCTATCAGCGGAGCCTTGTCTGGCAGTGAAATAGTTCATTCAGCCTCATTTACTTGCCTTAAAAAAACATAACTAGTATGACTGACTTGCTTAAACAAATGTGGTTTCTACTGACAATTGAGATGTACAAATATGGCATAAGGGGACGACAAGCGGATAAGAGGCAATCCGTAATTTCGACTAAGACATTAATGAGCGAGTGACGACGGACATAGTCAATATAACTATATGTTCAGCACTTTTGAAATGTACAGCGACAGAAATTAGACAATGAAAGCTCTTACAATATTCAATGATTACATTTCTCTAAAACAGGTTATAGGCTACATGTGCACCACCAAGTTAGAACAGTAGGCAAAATGAAGAGGTGAAAATAGACCAAATGATTAGGATGAGGCACACTGAACATAGTCTGGGTCTTTGCGTGTCAAAAAAGATACACGTCAAATAACACTTTGATGCGTTAAATACGCTTTTAATTTGACAAGTCAGATAACACAATTCTATTATAGAATGTTGTGTGTGCTGAATTTGCACATGCAAGCCAAGTGCCACCACTACTATCAGTAGCATTGTCAAGCTGTACAAAAAAAAGTCTGCAAACAAGCAAACACCGGCCACGAACAATGTGTTTACAATACCGCGTTGGTGAAAATAGACCAAATTATTAGGGTGAGGCACATGTGCTACTAACAGCTTACTACACAGCATACACTTAGCATTACTCTCTTAGCTACAGTATACAGTGGCATGAACAAGTATGTGAACCCTTTGAAATTACCTGGATTTCTGCATAAATTTGACATTAAAGTCACAACAATAGACAAACACAGTGTGCTTAAACTAATAACACACAAATTATTGTATTTTTCTTGTCTATATTGAATACATACTTTTTCCAACCTACCCTGAATGTTTAAAGTATGTGTACCCATATGCTAATGACTCCTCCAAAAGCTAATTGGAGTCAGGAGTCAACTAACCTGGAGTCGAATCAATGAGACGAGATTGGAGATTTTGGTTAGAGCTGCCCTGCCCCATAAAAAACACTTGAGTTTGCTATTCACAAGAATTATTGACTGATGTGAACCATGCCTCCTTGAACAAAAGAGATCTCAGAAGACTTAAGATTAAGAATTGTTGCCTTGCATAAAGCTGGAAAGGGTTACAAAAGTATCTCTAAAAATCAGTCCACGGTAAGACAAATTGTCTATAAATGGAGAAATGTCAGCACTTGTTGCTTCTCTCCCTAGGAGTGGCCGTCTTGCAAAGATGACTGCAAGAGCACAGCGCAGAATGCTCAATGATGTTAAGAACAATCCTAGAGTGTCAGCTAAACCTACAGAAATCTCTGGAACATGCTAACATCTCTGTTGACGAGTCTACAATACGTAGAAACACTTAACAAGAATGGTGTTCATGGGAGGACACCATGGAAGAAGCCACTGCTGTCCCAAAAAAACATTGCTGCACTGAAGTTGGCAAAAGAGTACCTGGATGTTCCACAGTGATACTGGCAAAATATTCTGTGGACACATGAAACTAAAGTTGTGTTGTTTGGAAAGAACACACCACACACACTATGTGTGGAGAAAAAAAGGCACAGCACAGCACACCAACATCAAAACCTCATTCCAACTGTAAACTATGATGGAGGGAGCATCATGATTTGGGTCTGCTTTGCTGCCTCAGGGCCTGGACAGCTTGCTATCATCGACAGAAAAATGAATTCCCAAGTTTATCAAGACATTTAGCAGGAGAACATAAGGCTATCTGTCTGCCAATTAAAGCTCAACGGAAGTTAGTTGATGCAGCAGGACAACAACCCAAAAGACAGAAGTAAATCAACAACAGATTGGCTTGAACAGAAGAAAATGGAGTGGTCCAGTCAGTCCTGACCTCAACCTGATTGAGATGCTGTGGCATGTCCTCAAGAGAGCGGGTCACACCAGACAGCCCAAGAATATTGTCGAACTGAAACAGTTTTGTAAAGAGGAATGGTCCAAAATCCCCCCTGACCATTGTGCAGTCTGATCCGCAACTACAGAAACAGTTTGGTTGAGGTTATTGCTGCCAAAGGAGGGTCAACATGTTATTAAATCCAAGGGTTCAAATATTTTTCCCAATCTGCACTGTGAATGTTTACACGGTGTATTCAATAAAGACATGAACAATTATAATTGTTTGTGTGTTATTAGTTTAAGCAGACTATTTGTCTATTGTTGTGATTTAGAGGAAGATCAGATAACATTTTATGACCAATTTATGCAGAAATCCAGGTAATTCTAAAGGCTTCACATACTGTTTCTTCCCACTGTACATATCTCCCTTGCATATTACATCATTTAGGCAGCAGCATAACGTTCCAAGACATTTTTGGACTCACTTTGTGCTGTGCTCACTTAAACAAGAAGGTGGCGCGGCGGTCCTTTGTCATCAAAGCATTATCTGGAATCACACAGCCACTCCTCTGAATAGCAGGCTAGTGGTTGCTTTGCAATGCTTGTAGTTAGCCACTGATTCCTACCAAACCACTCATTGTTGAATTTGCAGTTTCCAACTTGTTGTGTAATGTTAAAGTCCAATAGCCGATGAGCACCGATACGTTTGAACTATAATTTTTCTTTATTATTTCTCTTCATATGACAAGCATTAAAAATGATTTGCCAGTAGATTGTCGACTTGATTCATGATGATGACTGCTAGCTAAGATTTTGAAAGTAAGACGTTGACATGATCAGTCCAATCAAAGCTACTGTACATATAACGCGATTTGACGCCATTTTATTTATGGCCAATGACCTTGAGCCTTCTTCGAAGGGCTCTTCAAATGTAACTCTATGCAGGAACCGAAGGGCTTAAATGTTTGATGTCTACTCTTACTAAGGATTTACACTTGACCTGTGACATAGTGTCCCCATGAGTGACAGAACACTGAGCCAATCGCGGCGCAATGCTCCTATTTTCTGCTGGCTTGCCCCACCACCACAGAAAGCACTGAGCAAGGCTGAAACACCTGCATTTTGGAGCTGCCTTACTCAAGACAACAAAACAGAGACCATGTTTGTATGCAGCTTTATTAACTCTTCACTATATGCATGTCAATCTCTCCTGGCTCAAATTGGAGGAGAGATTGACTTAATCCTTACGTGTTTTTGTGAGAAGTGTTGACATCCTGAATGCACCGAGCTGTCTGTTTAAACTACTAACACACAGCTCGGACACCCATGTATACCCCACAAGACATGCATAAATACCCAATCTGGTCCTCAAACCATCAGTCTCCTAATAATCCCCAATTTACAATTGTCTCTTTCATCCCCCTCCTCTCTCTAACTATTCTCCAAGTCGTTGCTGTAAATGAGAACGTGTTCTCAGTCAACTTACCTGGTAAAATAACGGATAAAAATAAATAAAAATAAAAATGCCACCAGAGGTCTCTTCGAAATCCCCAAATTCAGAACAGACTATGGGAGGTGCATTGTACTACATAGAGCCATGACTACATGGAACTATATTCCACATCAGGTAACTGATGCAAGCAGTAGAATCAGATTTAAAAAACGGATAAAAATACACCTTATGGACCAGCGTGGACTTTGAAGAGGCACACACACGGCTAGCACACGAACTCTAACCACGTACATTGTGGTATTGTTGTATGGTGGTATCATGCATTTTGTGTTGTTGATATGTAGTAGTGTAGTGATGTTATATAATGTACTGTTTTATAATATGTGTAATGTAAGTGTCTTGGGTTTGGACCCCAGGAAGAGTAGGCATTTGCTCATGGGGATCCCTAATAAAATACAGTTTACATGGGCGCCAGTGAACTCCTCCCCTTCTGCAGAGTCAGGAAGATTCCGTTTTCCTGCGGTCAGTTGGGGACTGAAAAAACAGCGCATTGTCTCACACATTGGGTTAGATAAAACACTGCAACTAACTTCAGAAACGCTAGACCAAGAATATATCGCAATTAAATTGGAATTGGACTATTTTTAAGACATGGGCAACAGAGATGATGAATACGATTTCTTGTTCAAAGGTAAAATAACTATCCATCTAGCTGTAGCCAGCTGCTTCTTGGTGGTAGCTACAACAAAAATGATTTGTGTCTCATTCTGTCAATTATGAAGGCACCTTGTGAAGCTCCCACAATGTATTTTATTCTAACAGATCACTTTAGAATGTCTAGCTAGATTAGGAATTGATAGCCTCCATCTGATCTGGTGACTTGCTAAATATAATGCTGAGTTTAAGGGGTTTGTCGCATTGTGTTGAGCAATGCCCAGCTCTAACTTAGCTAACAACAGAGGTTTTCTTAGGTTGCTTTATAACACCAATACCATAATCCTCAAAGGTCCTGGTTTATAGCCAGCAACATGTCGGGTTTTATACAATTAATATAGCTAGGAGGATCCTTCAAACAAGTGTACCAAAGGGTCAAATCTGAAATGATTTTTAATTAGTTGTAGCCTACAATTAGCCTGCTATGATTCATAGGTAGACCTAATACTCATACAGAATTAGCCTAATATACATACTCAATCATAAACAGTTGTTTACATTATAATGTGACTTGCTTTATGATCAATAGTAGCAGAACATGCTCATAAAATACTGTCCTAATTGTATCAGATAAGGATGGGATAATGAGCAGGAAGTTCCCAGTGGGTCACCCTCTTGATAGTCTGATGCTCTGACCATTCCATAATCGATTCCACTCAATATAGCACAATAAAACACATTTGTCATTATCTTACAGATACCAATTTATAACCCTACTGATGAGCTACTGTTAGATGTTGTGTTTCAAATCAATCCCACAGAAGCACACCTCATCCGTTACCCAATCTAGTTTAGTGTACAGCAGTCTACAAAATACATTCCAAATGACACTTCAAACATAACAGAAAATGTGAAAAAGGGGCAGTGTGAGAACAAAGAGGATTTCCAAGGGAGAATGACTGAAGGAGACAATAGGAAGGGAAGCCCTCTGAAAAGTGTCAACTCAGGATTCCCAGCAGGAGCAGGTTCTCAGCTTCCTGCACCATGACTCCAGAAGGACAAAGTTCAAATCCTTTTCCCCCTCTGAAGAGGCAGAGCAGCACTTTGTACTCATATAACCACTTTATTTCTGAGTGTTTTTCTGTTGTCTCAGTCTTCAGCAGTATTCAATCAATGAAAATATTGTCTTTCCAAAGCTTTTCCAAAGCTTTAAAAAAAGTCAGACATGCAAACCTCAGGTTATGATAAGTAATCCACTTGGTATAACTGTAATTGGTTTACTGTACTATATGTGATCTCATATGTGATCTCATATTTTTGACTGTACTGAACTGCACATACAATGGCAGCCTGTCATTGCAGTGCTAATGTTGTCTGTGTGTTTTGTTGCCAGTGGTGCTGATCGGAGACTCTGGTGTGGGGAAGAGTAACCTTCTGTCCCGTTTCACACGGAATGAGTTCAACCTGGAGAGCAAAAGCACCATCGGTGTGGAGTTTGCCACCCGCAGCATCCAGGTGGATGGCAAGACAATAAAGGCCCAGATCTGGGATACAGCTGGACAGGAGCGTTACAGAGCCATCACTTCAGCGTGAGTGGAGGAGGGTGCTCATCTTCCTGCGACCTGCCCTTTACGGAACCAACGCATTTGGATAGTGTTGAAACCATCCTGAACAAATACTTCTGTGAATCGCACAACCTTTGACCTGCTTGCTCTGTCCCAATCAGGTACTACCGGGGGGCAGTGGGGGCTCTCCTAGTGTATGACATCGCCAAGCATCTCACCTATGAAAATGTGGAGCGCTGGCTGAAGGAGCTCCGGGATCATGCTGATAACAACATCGTTATCATGCTGGTGGGCAACAAGAGTGACCTGCGCCACCTCAGGGCAGTGCCCACAGACGAGGCTCGTGCCTTTGCAGGTAAACAACAACCACTGCAACAAGCTTACTCTAGGGACAGAGATGGTTAAATATTCACCCATGTTTGTCTCAATTCAATCTTTTCTCTTTTTCTCCCTCAGAGAAGAATACGCTATCATTTATTGAAACATCAGCTTTGGATTCCACTAATGTGGAAGAGGCATTCAAGAACATCCTCACAGGTAAGAAGAGGGATCCACGACACACCTCACAATACTGGAAACTAGCTGGTCTATAAATGATGTATTATTGGCACATTTTCTTTTCAGCAACTGTCTCTTCCTTTTCCTACAGAAATCCACCGAATCGTATCACAAAAGCAGATAGCTGACAGATCAGCACATGACGAGTCTCCAGGCAACAATGTAGTGGACATCAGTGTCCCCCCCACCACCGATGGGCAAAAAAACAAACTACCGTGCTGTCAAAGCCTGTGACCCTTACAACTCCTGTGACCCCCTTCACCCAACCCCACTCCACTTCCACCATCACTCTGTGTTATCCTGTACCGCCCATTCTGTCTTTGTTCCCATATGTGACGACGCCCTACTTTCCCCTCCCTGTCTGTATACAAAACATCCTTTTATTACATGTGCTCTTCTGCCATGAAGTGAAACTTTAAAAAGCCTTTCTGTCACTTTGTCAGTCATTCATGGAGTCAATATTGAGGTTCCTGCTTTGTAGGAACAGGGCCGTTTTATTTTAAATGGATTGAGCTATACAGGTGTAGGATCTTAATTTGACTTATATTGTCATAGCAAAATAATGTTTAGTCCATAATCTGGTCTAAAGTAGGCTACATGAAAAGTGCAATACTGTTAATACAACCGTGCGTTAGTGTGGGTTTTCAGTGAATTTATGTAAATCACAAAGCTCATCTGCGTTTCCTGCGATGCAGGAAAATTCTCAGCAACAAAAGAGTGATCAAATTAAGATCCTACACCTGTACTTGAAGTGCTATAGAGCAGGGTTTCCCAAACTCTGTCCTGAGGTCCCCCCTGGGTGCACGTTTACTTTTTTTTCCTAGGACGACACAGCTGATTGAAATAACCAACTCATCATCAAGCTTTTGGCAAAACCAAAACGTGCACCCAGGGGAGGGGGGGCACCATGACTGAGTTTGGGAAACCCTGCTATAGTGTGCTGGACTAGTATATTTGAACAATGACCAATAGATGGTGCTGTGTATATAGCCACTCACAGTTGCTCATGAATAAGGCAGTATTATGACATTGGTATATGTATGCATTTGTCTTTTAAGTGGCTCTTACTTTTCATCCAGGCAGTTATCATGCCCAGAATGAACCTTATTATGTATTTATTCAAATATATTTGGCTCACCTTTTCATTGTTTTATTTTCCATAAGCACTGTAAGACTTTTCAATAAACTCCTTTAAACACAGTAATACGTAAGTAATTCATTCATTAACATATCATATATAATTTCTCAGTACACTACACAGTATTGGAATTGAAATTGCTCAACCGTAGATGTATGTGGGTAGAATATGTGAGATGTCTCCTGTGTACCTGTTTGGAGGTTATGGGGGCTTGCTGTGGTAGAGGCAGGGGGTCTAGAAAGATTGTTCTTGCTCTTCCATGCCCAGCCCTGTTCCTCTGACCCAGGACAGCATCACACCCCATGAGAGCTAGCCTAGTGGTGCAAAATGTGGTGCTGAATCAGCACTTGGAAAATATTTCACCAGTGTTTATTCTAAGCCTCATATAGGTCTATCTGCCAGTCATAGGGTGTGAGTGAGACATTATTTAGGTTCAGGAACTGTTACATTCAATATGTCCCCCCTCCCATTAGTTGTTTAGTTTGGTGTAGCCAAGAGAGAAATATAGGCCAGTGGTGGAAAATAATTATCGCATGACATGACCCTCTCATCGTTGGTGGTCTATTTTAAGTGGATTTAGAAACAAGCCTAATCTTAGATAGAGATGATGGGTTTTACAAGTTGAGAATGTAACCAGTAAATTAACATGAGACATTTTGACATTTAATACATTACACTTATGTTGATGGGTCCACTCCCCTCTTATTGAAAGGTGAGTGACTGAAAACTACTATTAAGGCCAAGCAACATTTAGTAAAAAATAGATTTTTGACCGAACATTTTGAGTGATGCAGACCAGCGTAAAGTCTGAACGAACATTCAATAAGGGGCCAGTGTAGTACATGCAAGAGTCCGCATAATTAAGGAAACAAAAGGAGTGATTGATGTTTATCCATACTGTGGCTTCATTTATTATTTTCTTTGCACACTTTCTTGGCTGATTGCAAGCACCAACATATTTTGGGTTTAGACATCTTTCTTTTTCCACTGCACAACATAAACATTATAGTTAAAGCTGGAATCCTTAATGGTGGAACTGCCTCGTCCGTTTGCGATATTACAACAACAAAAAACGAACACTGTTTTTTCCCCAACAGACATCATTGCACCTGCGATAGAAGAGCATAACTTGTTTAACCATGCTGTGCGTCTCTCCTTAGCTTCTGCGGATTCCATCTCTATGAGTGATTAAAAACCATGTGCTTAATGAATAATTGAACAAAAATGACAACTGATACACATCAGCATGTTAAAAACAGTGGCAAAATTAACAAGAGATTAAGACATTATCAAACAAAAACAAGTCTACAAATCTGGTATGTTGCTCCTTCTACATACAAGCATGAGAATGCCCAGGAATCTTTGTTCAGTCTTCAAATCAAAAACAACATCTGAGGAGCAATATCCAAACACCAGAAATTGGAAAATTGTACTATATCAGAAATGCTTTTAAATCCCTTTCAAAGTCGGTGTAAGAAGACTATAGAAACAACCAAACTGTATTGATTTCCATGATAGTTTTGTAAAAGTGCCATTTGATATATAAAACAAGAATAAATGCATCTTTGGAGAAAATGACCTGTTTTGAGTTGACGGTTATATAAAAGCTGGAGTAATGTGGCAAGTATGTCTCTGAGCTGCCTTCTAAGGGAGCAGTGTTGCATATTGTTGGCAACTCACAGACTCACTTAGCAAAATAAAACATCCTATCGTGGCCCTCTCAGACTGCACAAGTGAGCAAACTGCTATGATCCTTCATATGCACTAGCCTCTACATTATATTTCTGATTTCATTATGTATTGTTACGGTTATAGGTAAGCATTGCATTGTAAATTTATCAAATTGCACACTTGCTGTAACTACACCCTACTTTGCAATGTCTCCATAGCTCCAAACATGTCAGGTAGAGGCAAAAGCACCAATCAGAGACAGCATGAGACAGGGCAGTGGCCCATCACTGACAATGTAGATAAGAACTCTCTCCATGCTGAAAGATCCTGAAAGCTGTTCCACTCTGCAACACACATTGACATACAGGAAAATAACCTCCAACTAAGCTCTAGTATTATTATTTAACAACAAATAGATTTTCCAGACAAGAAGATTCCTTTAGAGGTCAAATCAACACTTTACAACAACAAAAAGTGGAGGATACTTGATTTTAAAAAAAAGGGGGTCTCCCAACAGGACACCACTGAACTTGGCTGACTGTCTGTCTATGCTGTTCAAGTTTAGAGGATGACTTTCCTATTTCGTTTACTGTGACTGGAGATCACACTTTTTCAGGTTGAAACTGATTTCAGAAAGCCACTCTCATAACCAGGATTGTCACAGCTGCATAACACTTATACAGCTTAGCTGTCCCACTGCAAAGCCCTTCAGGTGATAAACCCTCAGTCAAACCTATGCATGAAGCCTACAGGTACTGGAAGAGTTGAACCTGCATCTACAAAATAAGCAATACACAGGAGTATGATTGCCATGAAGCGATTATAACAAATACTACTATCATAGAAATAAATTAACGTCAAATCTAGGCCTAGGTTTTTGGCTTCTGTGGACCATAATTTGAGCTTTCTACTGAGGCTATTTGCATTCAGTCTCTCTCCTATTCAGGCCAGTTAACATTCAGGGTCAATACTTTTATGTTCAACCATGGACAACACTATGATTAACAATATATATATATATATACAGAAATATGCAGAAATTAAGCTGGGCTAAAACAAAGGGGGTCTGAAGTGACCATACAGTGTACAAGGAAGAAAGTAAAATATATAAACTGAACAAAGAGGAACTCAAACCAAACACCCACACACAGTTGAAGTCGGAAGTTTACATACGCCTTAGCCAAATACATTTAAACTCAGTTTTTCACAATTCCTGACATTTAATTATAGTAAAAAATACCTGTCTTAGGTCAGTTAGGTTCACCCCTTTATTCTAAGAAGGTGAAATGTCAAAATAATACAGAGATTGATTTATTCAGCTTTTATTTCTTTCATCACATTCCCAGTGGGTCAGAAGGTCACATACACTCAATTAGTATTTGGTAGCATTGCCTTTAAATTGTTTAACTCGAGTCAAACATTTTGAGTAGCCTTCTACAAGCTTCCCACAATAAGTTGGGTGAATATTGGCCCATTCCTCCTGACAGAGCTAGTGTAATTGAGTCAGGTTTGTAGGCCTCCTTGCTAGCACACACTTATTCAATTCTGCCCAAAAATGTTCTACAGGATTGAGGTCAGGGCTTTGTGATGGCCACTCAAATACCTTGACTTTGTTGTCCTTAAACCATTTTGCCACAACTTTGGAAGTATGCTTGCGGTCATTGTCCATTTGGAAGACCAAGCTATAACTTCGTGATTAATGTCTTGCGATATTGCTTCAATATATCCACATAAATTTCCATCCTCATGATGCCATCTATTTTGTGAAGTGCACCTGTTCCTCCTGCAGCAAAGAACCCCCACAACATGATGCTGCCACCCCCGTGCTTCACGGTTGGGATGGTGTTCTTCGGCTTGCAAGACTTCCCCGTTTTCCTCAAAACATAACGATGGTCATTATGACCAAACAGTTCTATTTTTGTTTCATCAGACCAGAGGACATTTCTCCAAAGAGTACGATCTTTGTTCCCATGTGCAGTTACAAACCGTAGTCTGGCTTTTTTATGGCGGTTTTGGAGCAGTGGCTTCTTCCTTGCTGAGCGGCCTTTCAGGTTATGTCGATATAGGACTAGTTTTACTGTGGACATAGATACTTCTGTACCTGTTTCCTCCAGCATCTTCACAAGGTCATTTGCTGTTGTTCTGGGATTGATTTGCACTTTTCGCACCAAAGTACGTTCATCTCTAGGAGACAGAACACGTCTATTTCCTGACCGGAATGACGGCTGCGTGGTCCCATGGTGTTTATACTTTTGTTTGTACAGATGAACGTGGTACCTTCAGCCATTTGGAAATTGCTCCCAAGAATGAACCAGACTTGTGGAGGTCTAGAATTTTTGGCTGATTTCTTTTGATTTTCCCAAGTAAAGAGGCACTGAGTTTGAAGGTAAGCCTTGAAATACATCCACAGGTACACCTCCAATTGACTCAAATGATGTCAATTAGCCTGTCAGAAGCTTCTAAAGTCATGACATAATTTTCTGGAATTTTCCAAGCTGTTTAAAGGCACAGTCAACATAATGTATGTAAACTTCTGACCCACTGGAATTGTGATACAGTGAATTATATGTGAGAAAATCTGTCTGTAAACAATTGCTGGAAAAATTCCTTGTGTCATGCACAAAGTAGATGTCCTAAATGACTTGCCAAAACTATAGGTTGTTAACAAGAAATGTGTGGAGTGGTTGAAAGAAAAACCAGTTTTAATGACTCCAACCTAAGTGTATGTAAACTTCCGACTTCAACTGTATATTCATGAAAAGATCCAAACAGGTGATAGTAACATGGCCAGCCCTATAAATCTGTGCTGTTGCATATCTCTCTTGTCCAGAGGTCGACTCATGCATTTTAAAGCTGTGGTAGATGGGTGAGAACAGTGCCTACACACTGGTCTTGCTCCACACACTAGGTTCTACTGTCAAGGTACAGTTGACATCTGTAGACGTCTGAGACGAGACATCAGTCTGGTCGCCTGCATATCAGAAAGGGAATGCAACTGCTACAAAACATGAAGTAACATCAATTAACCAATCTATGCTCTTGCTGCATGTGATTACTAGCAAATGTTATGACTACACAAAAAAACACATAATATTTAAAAGCATTTCATTGGTCTATCGTCGTAGGAGAGCAATGTACTAGCTATTGAAGAGTGATCTTGACCTGCGCTACTCTAACATTGTCCTGGAAAGGTAAGACTTACTTTCCGTCAACCACAAAAAGTTTGAACTTCATGTTGGTGGAATATACATTTCCATAAAGTTATTTTTTCTCTCATCAGTGGCGTGTAGACCTACCTACCTAGATCAGCTCACTCTATGTGGTGCTAATAGAATGAGAGACCTCTATACTCTAGGGAGGAAACCCAGTTCAACATACTAACTAGTAACACCAGATTAATGGGAGCTCAACTAACCTCTCGTACAAAAACAAATTAACAGTATACATGCATGCAAAACTGTGCATGTTGGTAGCAGTCTCATCACGTACTGTGAGAGGAAACCGTGTCCAGTGTTTTATTGCACAATCTCCATCTTTATGAACAAAATTCCTGCTCACACCAAGGAGGAAAACAGATGGAGCTGAATTGAAGGGAGTCAACTGGCTTGCGTAGCAATGTCATAAGCATCTATAATCCCCCCAGTCTAATAGCCTTTGGCTGGTAAACAGGAATGAAAGCTTTAAGCTTCTTACTTCTACACTCAGTGGTTAGGGAACCAACCGCTGGATGGATCGCCGTAGATCATCGTCAACGATCCATGCTACACTTTTAGAGACGGCTGTGAAGGAAATTAGGGAGGAGAAAGTGGGAATTGTCCACTTAAACACTAGAGGGTTTGGTCTTAAAGCTTCCGCAGCCATCTCCACTGAGCATCTGTCCAATGAATCCTATGTAAGCGGAGACCCATCCAATCAACTGCCCTTTTCCAAACCTTCCGAAACACCATACTGCACGGCAATCACTGGACTCTAAAATACTGGTAAAATACTGAAACCACCATCAGAGGCTCAGATGACAAAATAAAAAAAGAAGTGATGATGACACACATAGGTAAAAAGGATTTAAATAGAAAAAGAGCTTGGGCTCTGGTTGGAGACGTGCTTTTTCATTGAGAACCTCCAGCACCCAAAGAACACCAACTTCAAATCTTCCCACCTTTGACCTCATACTATAGTCTCGTCTGCTGTTTTTTTCAGCAGCTTGGTGGAGAGCAAGGAATTCTGGTTAGAATGCCGCCCCTTTGCGTCGGGAAGGAGGAGGCGTACTTTCTGATGGGTTCGTCTCCACTCAGAGTAGAGCTGACAGTGGTAGCGGAATGATACCTGCAGGAGAGAAGGGTAGAGAAGAGGATAGACTAGAGAATATTGGTGTTCATCCAAGCTATAAACAAAGTTAAGGTTAGGATTTGGGGAGGGCAGCTGATCCTAGATCTGTGCCTACTCACCAGAGTCCAGAGGACATAGATTGTGAAAAGGGCGATGGTGAGGGCGATGAGGCCCAAGGCCTCCAGTCTGCTGTTGAAGTGCAGGTGATCTTGGGCTCCCCTCAGACACAGCCAGCCAGAGATGGCTGCCAGGGGCGTGATTAATAGGAAGCACACCATGTCACAGAACAATGTGCGCTTCTCGTTACGAGGGCCCGGGTCCCGCAGCCACTGTGGAAAGAGAAGCGAGGACAGAGAAGAAAGAGAAATGTGTACTGAGCCTACATGAGCACTGAGTATGCACATGCACTATAGCCAAAACAGGGGACACTGGAGGACTCTGCTTTTCTTCTTCTTCAGGATTTGGTTTATTGAGATACCCATTAGTAGATCAAGGGTTAAACTTCCTGGGTTTCTTCATCATTCATTACATAAACACATGATGGCACATAACAAAAAAAAAACAAAGAATCCCTAACCCTCCCAAACTACATTTCTGTTGACATATTCAGGATGTAATATGCATGAGTAATACACAACTAAGTCAACAGATCTACATGTTGGTGACCCATGAGCAAGGCCAGAAATTCTATTTCAACACATAAGTATTGCAGCTACCTACAAACACAATTTTGTGAATCATGCTCATGTGTTTTGACATAACATAAGCACAACCACACACACAGAGGCAGGCAGAGGAGAACAGACAAGCTAAAGGCATTGACCTTTGTTACCTCTGTGAGGGGCTTGGGCCTGCGCTCAATGGTGAACTCTGTGTGGCACAGCTCACAGTAGCTGGTGTTGGAGGAGGAGAGCCACTTCTCCAGGCAGCTCTTATGCACCGTGCCCAGAGTCCCTGTGCAGTTGCAGGGGGACAGAAGCCCCTCGCCGTTGGCCCCCTCGTGGCAGATCCGGCAAATTGGTCCATCGCTGGAGGAAACAGGAAGAGAGAGGTCCTGAACAGGGTACTCTGACTGGGTTTACTTACTACAGCTTGCCGGGTGCCACTTGGGCTAACATGTCACAGTCTTACCAGCTAAGCTAATTCTCATACATACCGAGGACAACTGAGAGAGCGAGACATTATCTTTCTGGTAACACCCACACTCTGACACATACTCGCATACACTTTCACGGGTTCCAGATATAACTAGGATTACTACTATAAAAGCCTGTTGGAAAGCCCTGAATATTTCATAAATGCTTCATTCTGAAAGTAAGAATGTGTTCAGGAGTTTTCAGTCATAGTACCTCTGTGTGCTCAAAGGTTTGATGACGGTGGAGAGCAGCCGCCCATCTTTGGCTGTGACCTGGGTAACATACTGCGCTCTGCAGTTATCCGACTCCTCCACACTTTTGGACAGGCCAGTGTTTCCAGTGCAGTCGCATAGGGAGCCTGGGAGGTGGCAACAATCCCCCGTCGTCATGGTTACACCGTCCAGGGGTCAAAAGTCAGGGGTCAAAGGGATTATGGGGGAGCAGACTCAGCTCCCTCAGGTCAGAGCAGTCAGGCCCAACGACTGAAGAGCGATAAGATGGAGTTAGGACCTCATTCACCATACAATACACTACAGGTTACTTTACAGAACTTATTATGAGACTAACAGTGAGAGTTATAATATATACACTACCGGTCCAAAGTTTCAGAACACCTACTCATTCAAGGGTTTTTCTTTATTTTGACAATTTTATACATTGTAGAATAATAGTGAAGACATCACCACTATGAAATAACACGTATGGAATCATGTAGTAACCAAAAGAAGTGTTAAACAAATCAAAATATGTTTTATATTTGAGATTCTTCAAATAGGCACCCTTTGCCTTGATGACTGCTTTGCACACGCATGCAATTCTCTCAACCAGCTTCACCTGGAATGCTTTTCCAACAGTCTTGAAAGAGTTCCCACATATACTGAACACCCGTTGCCTGCTTTTCCTATAACTCTGCGGTCCGACTCATCCCAAACCATCACAATTTGGTTGAGGTCGGGAGATTGTGGAGGCCAGGTCATCTGATGCAGCACTCGATCACTCTCCTTCTTGGTAAAATATACCTTACACAGCCTGGAGGTGTGTTGAATCATTGTCCTGTTGAAAAACAAATGATAGTCCCACTAAGCCCAAACCAGATGGGGCGGAAGGTAGCCTAGTGGTTAGAGTGTTGGACTAGTAACCAAAAGGTTGCAAGATTGAATCCCTGAGCTGACAAGGTAAAAAAAAAAAATCAGTCGTTCTGCCCCTGAACAAGGTAGTTAACCCACTGTTCCTAGGCCGTCATTGAAAATAAGAGTTTGTTCTTAATATTCTTAACTGACTTGCCTCGTTAAATAAAGGTGAAAAAAAAGTTTAAATGCTGTGGTAGCCATGCTAGTTAAGTGTGCTTTGAATTGTAAATAAATCACAGACAGTGTCACCAGTAAAGCACCCCTGCCACGATTGAATGGACCAAGGTGAGCGTACATTTTTCTTCATTTGCAAATGTCGCCAACAAAACAATAATACAATGAAAATGAACTACCCACAACTACCAAAAGGAAAAAAGGCTGCCTAAGTGTGATTCCCAATCAGAGACAATGATAGACATCTGTCCCTGATTGAGAACCATACCCCGCCAAAACATAGAAACAAACAACATAGAATGCCCACCCCAAATCACACCCTGACCTAACCAAATATAGAAATAAAACGTCTCTCTAAGGTCAGGGCGTGACACCCCAAACACCATAACATGCTTTCCTCCTTCATGCTTTAAGGTGGGAAATACACATGTGGAGATCGTCCGTTCATCCACACAGCGTCACACAAAGACATGGCGGTTGCAACCACAAATCTCCAAATTTGGACTCCAGACCAAAGAACAAATGTCCATCGCTCGTGTTTCTTGGCCCAAGCAAGTCTCTTCTTCTTATTGGTGTTATTTAGTAGTGGTTTCTTTGCAGCAATTCTACCATGAAGGCCTGATTCACACAGTCTCCTCTGAACAGTTGATGTTGCATTGTGTCTGTTACTTGAACTCTGTGAATTTCTGAGGCTGGTAACTCTAATGAACTTATCCTTTGCAGCATAGGTAAGTCTGAGTCATCCTTTCCTGTGGTGGTCCTCATGAGAACCAGTCTCAACATAGAGCTTGATGGTTTTTGCAACTGCACTAGAATAAACTTTCAAAGCTTTTCAAATTTTCCGTATTGACTGACCTTCATGTCGTAAGTAGTTTCTCTTTGCTTACTTGAGCTGTTCTTGTCATAATACATACTTGTTATTTTGCCAAATAGGGCAATCTTGTGTATACCATGCCAACCTTGTCACAACACAAGAAATTCCACAAATTAACTTTTAACAAGGCACACCTAATATTTGAAATGCATTCCAGGTGACTACCTCATGAAGCTGGTTGAGAGAGTGCGCAAAGCTGTCATCAAGGCAAAGGGTGGCTACTTTGAAGAACCTCAAATATAAAATATATTTTGATATGTTTAAAACTTTTTGGGTTCCCAAATGATTCCATGTGTTATTTCATAGTGGTGATGTCTTCACTATTATTCTACAATGTAGAAAATAGTCCAAATAAAGAAAAAGCCTTGAATGAGTAGGTGTTCTAAAACTTTTGAACGGTAGTGTATAATAATACTTTGATTTGACCAACATTAGAACACTGAGCTGTATGAGGCCTAAATGATGGCAACATGAAATAGAATCTAAACATTTTTCAAAACAGTGATAAGTTTTTTTTTATATAGGGGGGAAAATAATGATCTTCTTGTCTGAAAATTCAGTTGAGCCAATTTGCCAAAACACAACACAGCTACTTCTAAAGGGCAACCTCTGTATGAGCAACAGTGCATTCAGAAAGTATTCAGACCTCTTCCACTTTTTTCACATTTTGTTACGTTACAGACTTATTCTAAAATGGATTAAATAAAACAAATTTACTCATCAATCTACACACAATAACCCATAATGACAAAGCAAAAATGTTTGCAAATGGATAAAAAAAAAAAAACTGAAATACTTTATTTACATAAGTATTAAGAACCTTTGCTATGAGACTCGAAATTGAGCTCAGGTGCATCCTGTTTCCATTGATCATCCTTGAGCTGTTTCTACAACTTGATTGGAGTCCACCTGTGGTAAATTCAATTGATTGGACATGATTTGGGAAGGCACACACCTGTCAATATAAGTTTCCACAGTTGAGAGTGCACGTCAGAGCAAAAACCAAGCCATAAGGTCAAAGGAATTGTCAAATCTGGGGAAGAGTACCAAAATAAATGTCTGCAGTGTCCAAGGTCCCCAAGAACACAGTGGCCTCCATCATTCTTTAACGGAAGAAGTTTGGAACCACCAAGACTCTTCCTAGAGCTGGCTGCCTAGCCAGAATGAGCAATTGGGGGAGAAGGGCCTTGGTCAGGGAGGTGACCAAGAACCCAATGGTCACTCTGAAAGAGCTCCAGAGTTCCTCTGTGGAGATGGGAGAACCTTCCAGAAGGACAACCATCTCTGCAGCCCTCCACCAATCAGTCCTTTATGGTAGAGTGGCCAGACAGAAGCCAATCCTCAGTAAAAGGCAAATAACAGCCCGCTTGGAGTTTGCCAAAAGGCACCTAAAGGACTCTCAGACCATGAGAAAACGGACAAGCCTCTGAATGTCCTTGAGTGGCCAAGCCAGAGCCTGGATGAGAATCCAATCGAACATCTCCCTAGAGACCTAAAAATAGCAGTGAAGCGACACTCCCCATCCAACCAGACAGAGCTCAAGAGCATCTGCAGAGAAGAATGGGAGAAACTCCCCAAATACAGGTGTGCCAAGCTTGTAATGTCATAACCAAGAAGACGCTGGGCTGTAATCGCTGCCAAAAGTGCTTCATTAATACTAGGTTTTGAATACTTACGTACATGTGATCAGTTATTTAATACATTAGCAAACATTTATAACCCTGTTTTTTCTTTGTCATTATGGAGTATTGTGTGTAGAGTATTTTCTCAATTTTAGAGTAAGGCTGTAATGTGGAAAAAGTCAAGGGGTCTGAATACTTTACAAATGCACTGTAGCTATCCTCACCCAAATAGGCTCGCTGTCTGTATGGGATGAGTCTTCACTACTAAGAAATGCACTGTAGCTATCCTCACCCAAATAGGCTCGCTGTCTGTATGGGATGAGTCTTCACTACTAAGAAATGCACTGTAGCTATCCTCACCCAAATAGGCTCGCTGTCTGTATGGGATGAGTCTTCACTACTAAGAAATGCACTGTAGCTATCCTCACCCAAATAGGCTCGCTGTCTGTATGGGATGAGTCTTCACTACTAAGAAATGCACTGTAGCTATCCTCACCCAAATAGGCTCGCTGTCTGTATGGGATGAGTCTTCACTACTAAGAAATGCACTGTAGCTATCCTCACCCAAATAGGCTCGCTGTCTGTATGGGATGAGTCTTCACTACTAAGAAATGCACTGTAGCTATCCTCACCCAAATAGGCTCGCTGTCTGTATGGGATGAGTCTTCACTACTAAGAAATGCACTGTAGCTATCCTCACCCAAATAGGCTCGCTGTCTGTATGGGATGAGTCTTCACTACTAAGAAATGCACTGTAGCTATCCTCACCCAAATAGGCTCGCTGTCTGTATGGGATGAGTCTTCACTACTAAGAAATGCACTGTAGCTATCCTCACCCAAATAGGCTCGCTGTCTGTATGGGATGAGTCTTCACTACTAAGAAATGCACTGTAGCTATCCTCACCCAAATAGGCTCGCTGTCTGTATGGGATGAGTCTTCACTACTAAGAAATGCACTGTAGCTATCCTCACCCAAATAGGCTCGCTGTCTGTATGGGATGAGTCTTCACTACTAAGAAATGCACTGTAGCTATCCTCACCCAAATAGGCTCGCTGTCTGTATGGGATGAGTCTTCACTACTAAGAAATGCACTGTAGCTATCCTCACCCAAATAGGCTCGCTGTCTGTATGGGATGAGTCTTCACTACTAAGAAATGCACTGTAGCTATCCTCACCCAAATAGGCTCGCTGTCTGTATGGGATGAGTCTTCACTACTAAGAAATGCACTGTAGCTATCCTCACCCAAATAGGCTCGCTGTCTGTATGGGATGAGTCTTCACTACTAAGAAATGCACTGTAGCTATCCTCACCCAAATAGGCTCGCTGTCTGTATGGGATGAGTCTTCACTACTAAGAAATGCACTGTAGCTATCCTCACCCAAATAGGCTCGCTGTCTGTATGGGATGAGTCTTCACTAAGAAATGCACTGTAGCTATCCTCACCCAAATAGGCTCGCTGTCTGTATGGGATGAGTCTTCACTACTAAGAAATGCACTGACATGACCAAATTAGAGTTGGAGTATTCAAGTCTAACAAATAGCAATCATTTTTTTTGTAAATATCAGGAATAATAATCCTGATTTGATAAATCAATTAGTGTTTACTACAAGCAAACCGAGCTAGGTACATAATGCTTGGTGTCGAATCCCGACAACACCGAAATACAGACACAAACCCCCGCTGGACACATCTGGATCATTTGGTCAACCAGCTGTTTAACTTGCTACAGTAGCTTGCTAGCGCAATATAGACCACACTAGATACCATACTGCTTGCTACATGGAAAATGACGATTATGATTGCATGTGTTCACTTCAGTGTCGTTGATTTAAGCTTATGCCTTATAACGTTACTATGAAAATTGTCTAACGTTATTCGGCTAGCTTTATCATGTTAGCTAGCCAGTTAGCTATTTATGTTAGCCAGCCGATCGAGACGATATAAAAAAATGTATTACTCACATCATTCCTCCTTTTTTCATTTTAACATGTAATATGTGGCGTTGTCAATATATAAAATACTCATTGATAATTCCTTTCGGCCAGCTAAGTATCTTTGCCAGTTATCGTCTTGCTGACAAACGACAACAATAGCATTTTCTTTGGTAGCCTCCTCACGGTCGTCACACAGCCACAAAGTCATAAACCCCGCCTATTCTACAATTTATTTTCTTAAAATCAGATTTTAAACCTAACCTTAACCACTGCTAAATGTATGCCTAATCCTAACCTTAAATTAAGCATATTTTAGTTCTGGATTTTGAAAATATAGCCAATTTGGACTTTAAGGCTGTGGTAACTAGTGGAAACCCTCCACCGACGGCGTTTCCGCTCAACAATACAGGGTGCGTTTGTAAATAAACTTTGGAGTGCCAGAGAGCGCTCTGGGCGTTCAGTGTTGTCAGATTGTCGGTTCGGAAATTCAGAGCTCGCACTGGACACTCAGGCCTGAGGAGTAGGGTTGATCCGAGCGTCCTGACCTCAACGGCAATCAAGCTAACTGGCTAACGTTGGCTAGCTTGCAAGCTACTTCCAGACACATGAAAGAACACCTCTCTGACAATTCCCCATAAAGAATGTATTTATTTATCTTGCTCCTTTGCACCCCAGTATCTCTACTTGCACATTCATCTTCTGCACATCTACAATTCCAGTGTTTCCATTGCTATATTGTAATTACTTCTCCACCATGGCCTTACTTATTTATAACTCCGTTATCTTACCTCGTTTGCACTCACTACATAGACATTGTTTTCTTTTGTTCCGCTGTAATTATTGACTGTTTTGTTTATTCCATGTGTAACTCTGTATGGGTCGAATTGCTATGCTTTATCTTGGCCAGGTCGCAGTTGCAAATTAGAACTTGTTCTCAACTAGCCTACCTGGTTAAATAAAGGTAAAATAAAACGTTTTTACTCCCCCTAGCAGAGCTGGTTAGGGTGTTTTCATGTGATCTAGAGCGTTAGTGACTGTAACTGTGCTACTGGCAACAATTTAATTACGCTTTTTGCCTTCGTTTACTGACACCGGCCATATTCTGCCTCGTTAAAGGTTAAATAAAACAATTATTCAACTGGTGTTGAACGTTCGTAAATTCATCAGTTATTCAGCGCTCTGGCACGCAGACGAACGCTCTGAAATCGGCTGATAGCCAGAGCGAATTTACGAACGCACCCTGAGTTACCTTCCTCGCCAATTTGGCTTGTTTTCTGCTCCCGATTGATAGGCTACAAAATGTAACATATATAAAAATCTCACCCATTTGTATGTGAAATAAAACAGATTGATGTACAGTTTTTGTTCCATATGGAAGAGACCTTTATTTAGTCAAATATACATTAACACCAGACGCAAGCACATATTTTGTATGACAATGTAGACCAACCCACGTTGAATTCACCACGAACAAAAAGCGACGTTTTTACATAGTGGATTTAATGAAACTAACACCTTTAAAAGACCTGCTGGAATTCAGTATGTCTTGTATGAGAGTAGTTGAATGTGGGGTATCGTTCATGTGCATAAATCCTGGGGAAAAAACTATTTGGAATGATTAACTGAAATTAATATAAAGCTAATCATGCATATCGTACAAAAAAATACAATTTCAGACATTTTTACAAAGTTGCACAATATCTAATAAACACTTCTGGTGACCATATACAGTATAAGTAAAGTATTCAACGTTGCACAAGTCTACCATTACATTTCAGTGCACTTTTTTTTGGCATCCGTGCATTCAATTCTTCAAAATCTGTAAATAAGTCTCAAATTGCTCTATAAAGTTGGATTTGAGATATTGGTTCCTCCTACTGGTAGGAGATATGTAAACATGCATTTCTGTATCAAGCTTTCAATGGTATGCTATACATACACCATTAGAAATTATGCAGGACATTTTCAGCACTTAATTACAAGACTTGAGTTATTTTTGTTCAAAGAAAATGTCTGCCAACATGACATGAATTTGGTTTATTTCCATTTCAGTGTTCCTTGATGAAAAGGCAGATGAACCGATTTGTTTGATTTAGAAGTTAGATGTGACAAAATTACATACGTAACCACACTCCAAAAAGGCAATTCTACTAGAAAGGGGAGATAAGGCATTATAGCCAATCATACAAAGGCAACCTTTTCATAAATTCCACTGTCAACTCAATTTGACAGCTTCATGGTTTGACTAGAGAAAAGCAATGAGAGCATCCTCCACCCTAGATATTGCAGTGTTTTATTAGAACCCCCCCACCCAAACAAACCAAGCTAAGTGTTGGGATTTAAAGATGTTAGTCATTCAGAATCAGTTTACATGGCGAGTTGCATTGAAGTGATCGGCAGGACAACCTTCATATTCACGTTTGCTTTCAATTGTAGTCTGACTACTGGATCAGGTCATAGTATAATCTAATGACAGAGAGAAAACAGTGGCTTGCAGCTAACAGTGAAACAAAGCACATGAAACCATTGGTAAATCCAATCTTCACAAATGTGCCTCTCTGCAAGTTTATCTTTTAGATTACATCGTTTCAGATTTAAATTGATTTCAGCCACACATTGGTGTATCTGTGAATCACAGGCTTAACAAAAAATAAAAATGCACAATTTTCTGAAATGCATCAGATCAGCCAAACTTTGTCACTACCCACATCCCTGTTATTGCTCCTTTCATGCCACACTCAAGACAGGGACTCTAAGGACAGCAACCAGAAGCTTGTTTTATCTAAAAGGGATACAGCTTGTCAAAATTTACTTTTTGTAAACAGGTTAAGGTTTTAAGAAAGGGGTTAGACAAAATGCTAAATATTTCAACCTTTGATGTCAATTGACACAAGCTGCAGCTTATCTTGATATGACCCAGAAGCTCAGGACAATCTGATCCCTCACCAGTCCTTCTACAGGATTGAGTCACATGATCAGAGCCTGAATACAACCCCCTCCCAAAAAAATAAAAAAATTATTATATCACTTCGTAAAAGACAAGTTGAGGTTAGAGGATAGCATACAGACAAACATGAGAAAAGTGAAAATGGAATGTTATCTAGAAAGTCAAGGTTTCTAGGAGACTTCTAAAACACATGGAGGAAGACACAGCAACAGCACAACACCCAGGAGAAAAGCAGATGAAGAGTGAGGAGTGGATGTGGGACAGTGGTATTGAGGGTCACAGGCTTTGACAGCACGGTAGTTTGTTTTTTTGCCCATCAGTGGTGGGGGGGACACTGATGTCCACTACATTGTTGCCTGGAGACTCGTCATGTGCTGATCTGTCAGCTATCTGCTTTTGTGATACGATTCGGTGGATTTCTGTGCAAAGAAAAAAAAAAGGAAGTTTCCATTACTCATTAAATATTTACCTAATACAGCACCTACTGCATTCATGCGTTAGAAGTCACACAATTTGACTTAAAACAAACTAATGTAAATAGTCTTGAATAGTGGCTCCTGTCGTTTACCTGTGAGGATGTTCTTGAATGCCTCTTCCACATTAGTGGAATCCAAAGCTGATGTTTCAATAAATGATAGCGTATTCTTCTCTGAGGGAGAAATGAAAATATTGAGTTGAGACAAACATGGGTGGCTTTTTAACCATCTCTGTCCCCAGAGTGAGCCCTCTCCTCCAGTGGTATTGTTGCAGTTTACCTGCAAAAGCACAAGCCTCATCTGTGGGCACTGCCCTGAGGTGGCGCAGGTCACTCTTGTTGCCCACCAGCATGATAACAATGTTGTTATCAGCATGATCCCGGAGCTCCTTCAGCCAGCGCTCCACATTTTCATAGGTGAGATGCTTGGCGATGTCATACACTAGGAGAGCCCCCACTGCCCCCCGGTAGTACCTGATTGGGACAGAGCAAGCAGGTCAAAGGTTGTGCGATTCACAGAAGTATTTGTTCAGGATGGTTTCAACACTATCCAAATGCGTTGGTTCCGTAAAGGGCAGGTCGCAGGAAGATGAGCACCCTCCTCCACTCACGCTGAAGTGATGGCTCTGTAACGCTCCTGTCCAGCTGTATCCCAGATCTGGGCCTTTATTGTCTTGCCATCCACCTGGATGCTGCGGGTGGCAAACTCCACACCGATGGTGCTTTTGCTCTCCAGGTTGAACTCATTCCGTGTGAAACGGGACAGCAGGTTACTCTTCCCCACACCAGAGTCTCCGATCAGCACCACTGGTAACAAAATACAAAAAACATAAGCACTGCCGTCTCACAGTGGAAAAGATCAGGGTTCAGCAGTGACTAGTACAGGATACATTTGTTTAGGTTCAACAATGTCTAAATGAAGCCCAAAACTACTGAGCATGTTTCTCCTGGTAGCTTGTCTGATGATTGGTGCTGATACTTAGGCAAAGTTATTTGTATCTTAGACAGAGATAAGTCGTCAGTCATAATTGTTATTCATGCCAGACAAGTGGTGACCAAGCCAACATTGCACAAGAAACGGTCTGCAATCTTTGGTCAGCTGTTGGTAATGGATAGCCTAGTTAACACAGTGCCAGCAGTGGCTTTGGCTAACACCATCCCAGCTGATTGTCAGACATTAGCTAACAGGTTAGCCATTTGTTATCAACTCCATGATATTAAAACTAACAATCTACAAAACGTTGAAAAGTAGTTAGTTTAGTGACTTTTTCTTCACATTGTCGGAGTGTAACTAGCTAGTAAACTAAAGGGTGATGAGACGTTTAGCAGGCTACCGATTATGCCGCAGATAACCGCCTATTTGATAGCCAACTATGTAACCTGTTAGCTATCAGCTAGCTAGTTTGGCTAACGTGAACGTTAGCTAGCTGGGGAGACTTCCTCTCCTTTCAACTTCAACTAACGTTACTGCGAAAACATGTACATGTAAACTTTGACTACAACAACACATGTGGGGCGCGTCTTACCTTTGAAAAGATAGTCGTATTCGTCGTCTCGGGTTCCCATTTTGAAGATTTCCCACTTTATGAAAGTACTTTACTACAAAAGAGAGCCTCCTAAATCCGTCTCAACCACTGCTCCGACCAGCAGTAAAACAGCCTCCAAAGGGAATATGCACATGAGCTGAAGGACAACTGCTTTGACCAATTAGAGGTGTATCTCTGTTAATTGATAGATACATTGACAAGTAATATCCTTCTCCATTTAATATTGACCAATGGCCATAGGTAGGGCCGTGATCAGAGGAAAACTGATAGCTTCCCATCATAGGTATTTATGAAATCTACATTCTATAAAATGTGGATTGAGCAATAATCAATTCCACCTTGTGAGTATTTCTGTCCATACATGCATTTGATGGTTTATGAAGGAGAGCTTATTATTGAAAATACAAACTAACAAAAATGGACTAGAATCAATTATTTATTTGCCATGAAATCATTCTGATTATTTTAACAATTCTGATATTGTCAGGTACTGGGATTTCCCTCAGTTGTACAGTAATTCAGTGATCCCAAATATTTTAGCTGCTGTTGCTATGACGTCCGAAGTAAACCCTTGATACTCCTCTGGAATTCAACTAAGAGAAAAAAAATTCATAACTTACAATTTAGTGAAGAGTTAATAAGTTCATAGCTAGTCTAACATTATTAATCAAATAATTTGGTCGGACAAAAAAACAGAACAAGAAAGGGGAAACACTGGCCTACTTCTGTCATAATGAAGGCTCTAAGCTTTGATTGTGTCAAAGGCAGAATGCAAAACAACAACAGGATATGATGCCATACAATTAGTAAAATATTCCGATTTTTAACTCAATGGTCTCTTTTATAATTTGGTGAAATGTTGTCCAATTAAAAAGTTCCATTGTTTTTCAAGGCCTTTCTACAAAGATGGTCAATGGACATCTACATACTATTTTTCTTTGTGATAGCTTTACATGATTAGTTTCTACCTGACTGGAGGTTCTTCAGTCTTTTTTGGACTGTTAGTAAATGCTGCATGCCTTCAGAATCTTTCAACCCACAATGGGCGCTATGCCCAATCTTTTTCTCCCGGCCTACATATTGCCTGCGAATAAAAGAACACAAAACAATACATACAGGACTGTAATGGGTCAAAAATGTAAAAGAATAAAACCCCAGAACCTTCCATCCACTCTCCCAGGAGACTTAGGGGAGCGTGAAAATAAAAGATCTGGGCTAAATGATGAAATCTTTGCCAAGATGCTGATTAGATTACCCATTGGGATATGGAGAAGCAGGTCTCATAGAGAGGTTCTTCTGAGGCATCGTCACAGCAGAAGGGGAATGACGGGAGGGTGATGCTCCACTTCTCCATGCTACTGCACTATATTGTCTCCCTCTCATCCCCTTCTTCTTCCAGCAGCCGGTGACTCTGCAGAGAATCTAAACTGTCCGCCTGCAGAAAAGAGGAACATAAAGCCAACAACTCAGTCATATTGTAATAATGATGCATAAATGATCTGTTGCTTGTGTTTTGTGAAACCTCAGGTGTGCATCTTCATGAGAACGGTCTACTGCAACTAAGTCTACTGCAACTTGCTCTTGTCTAACACCTACATCCAGTCTTGCCTCCTCTGGTCATCTCTCCCAGCCTCCTTCTCCAGGACGAAGTGCAGGTTGGTTCTCAGGTTGAAGAACCCCTCCTTCAGGCCACCCATGTGGGGGGTGAAGTGCTGTGGTCCCTTCTCCAGGCCACAGACCAGTCTGCACCTCAGAAGGTCTGCCTTTACGTGGTGCTGTACATCTGCCAGGTCCTTCTGACGCATCCTCAGGCTATTCAGGGCAAACTCCCTCTACTCAATTTGGGTTCTCAGCTTCTTTCTGTCAGAGTGGAGAGAGAGGGGATATAAGGGAGTTATTTACATTTACATTTAAGTCATTTAGCAGACGCTCTTATCCAGAGCGACTTACAATCATGTACAATCAGGGGCGGCAGGTAGCCTAGTCATTGGAGCGTTGGACTTGTAACCGAAAGGTTGCGAGATTGAATCCCCGAGCTGACAAGGTAAAAATCTGTCGTTCTGCCCCTGAACAAGGCAGTTAACCCACTGTTCCTAAGCCGTCATTGAAAATGAGAATCTGTTCTTAAAACTGACTTGCCTCGTTAAATAAATGTACATTTTTTTATTTGTTTATCATTGGCTAGGGTCACTATTGTATCTTCATTGTTTTAATCTGTTTTTATTTGTATCAATAAAGGAAAGTGTGTGCGTGCTTATGTTAACCTGAGATCCTTGATAGTGTCTTGCAGCTCTTTCTCATATCTAACGGATCTCTCAAGCTCCTTGTTTGCTTTTGACTGCTCCTCCAGCAATTGAGTGTTCAAGGCATCAACTAACAAAGCAAATATGAAATCAGGATTATACAGTGACAGGGAAACATCTGATATAATCTTCAACATTAAGCACTCACTCTGGCTGTGCAGCAGCTCCAATTTCTTTGTAGCTCTGTTCAGTTTCTGTTGAAGCTTCCCCACCTCCTTTACATGCCAAAACTCAGTCTTGTCCAGTGCATCCTGCAGAATCTCCACTTTCTCCCTGGCACTCCGAAGACCTGAGGGTCTGGATGTTCTTCTCAAAGGAAGCCAGGTTCTGTTGCAGAGACTGGGTCCTCTCTTGGGAGTCCCCAAGGATTTTCTGCAGACTTTGGCCTCTCTTCTCAGACTCCTCCAGGTCCTGCTGAAGGGACTGGAGCTTCTTCTCAGAGACCCAGAGGATTTTCTGCACACTCTGAGTCCTCTCATTGGAGCCCATGAGATTGTGCTGCAAAGACAGGACCTGTCCCTCAAACTCCTTGAGTTTCTGCTCCATGGAGTATACCTTGTCCTCAGACAGCCTGAGGCTCTGCTGGAATGTGAGCTTGGAGATCTTGTTCTCCTGCTTAGCAGAATGGAGGGATAAGTGGAGGCTTTTGATCACAGTCTCTTGTCGGCTCTTGGTATCTCTGAACTCCAATGTTATGGCATCGTTCTCAGAGAGTAGGCGCGTAAGGTCGGATGAGATCAGGTAGCTCTGCACGTCATCCTTCAGTCAAACACAGCACAAAGAATAAATACAGGATGGTCACACATGACTATGAATATCATCAACTAGATTCAGCTGTGGGACAATCATTTTTTTGAAGCTCATTTCCTGGTGTTCTTTATTGTCTATTATATCGAACAATAAAAATTCCACACACATTTCTTTCTCCAACATTTTTATTTATTATTTTGCTTAGTAAACATGGCTGGCCAAATAAAACCATGCTGCCAGTTGGGGAACCTTGTCCTATAGCCTTACATCATAGGGCGGGGCACAATTGGCCCAGCATCATCCGGGTTAGGGTTTGGCCAGGGTAAGCCGTCATTGTAAATAACAATTTGTTCTTAACTGACTTGCCTAGTTAAATAAAGGTTAAATAAAATAAATTTAAAAAACATCAAAAACCACAGTCCTAAATCAAAAAGGGAAACATTTCAGTACCTACCCATTTATTTGTAAACGCTAATTTCAAAAGGAACTCTTAGAGGGAGGGGGTATGTAAGATAATGTGTTTGTCCTGCTGGTCTTTCCTGTGACAGCTATCCTCCAATGCTGATGACTTAGTCACCAATTTGCATGCATCTGAATGAATTTGATCCAAAATAGGCTGAGAACATAAAACATAACACGTTTTTGTTTTTCTGGCAGATTCCCACAGCAGAACACAGAGCCATGGCCAACTACTGGATACTAAAAGAAAACCATAAAAACAATTTAGACAGTGATTTGCAACTATGCATCATCAATCATTATCATACTGCACCTTCATGTGGGCATGGACCATGGCTTCAACTTCTTTGTATGACATGTTGGACCTGTCTATTTCATCATGAAGCTGTCTTGTTATAACATTGTAGAATTCTAGAAAATAAAAGAGTGAATTACACCCTTTAACATTTTATAAAAAAGAAAAATTGGAATTTGTTGAACCTGTCTCCAAAAAAAAAGGCCCAAATCAAGACAGTGTTTGTCTTACCACTGGGTTGATTTCTCTCATCACTAAGAACTCCAGATGCTGGACTTGAGCATCTACTATTGCCTTCATTTGACATTTTGTCTCCAAGACCCTGGAACAAACCAGACACAGTTAAATAAGATATATAAAATACAAATATTTGCTAATGAACATGAGAGGACAACAAACCTTGCAAGACAGGTCCTCCCATGTGGGGAGAGTTTTAGTGAAGTCTCCATTGTCCATCATCATGTCAAAAGAGGGTGAAAAACCCTCACTATAGCTATAGATTAAAAAATGAGACTTCTAATCAACATTTTTAAACAAATTATGTATGTGCTAGATTTCAGTATTAAATGTGCTAGTCCTCAGCGGCAGTGCCCCTGTGACAACAATTTTCCCCTAAATGTGGAGTATGAAATAATTTTTACAAAACAAATTTTTGCTATTGTTCTTAAACATTTTTTTACATCCATTATTAGACAGTGGCAAAGATGATGATTTTGAACATGGTCTTTTGCATGGTCTAATGCCTGCAATGTAGTGAAGAAAACGATGACATCACTAACTTCTAATGTAATTGCCCCCCCAGTTGAAATGGTCTAGAACCGCCACCGCTAGTCCTATAAATCATAATATATCATTAGCTAGCTAACCTTTCAAAACGTAGCTCTGTTGTTCTCCAAGGAAACCTGACTTACGATTTCAGCGTTCCATTCGTTCATTCCCGCCCTCTGGCTCTGGCACTTTGATCATGAGAACGTCTCAGTGACATAAATAGACACGTTGGTATTCGTTTTTTTATTGACATGTAAATTAGGAGAATGACATACAATTGAATCATCCCAGCACTTTGACCGTTTATTTTAGTTACATTTTAGTAATGTATCAGACGCTCTTATCCAGAGCGATTTACAGTAGTGAATGCATTGACATAAATAGACATGTTGGTATTCGTTTTAAAAATTATTTTGTTTTACTTAATTTGTTTTTCCGCAACTTTTTATTGACATATAAATTTAGAGAAGGACATACAATTGAATCATCCCAGCGCTTTGACAGTTTCTTTTCGTTACATTTCAGAAATGTATCAGACGCTCTTATCTAGAGCGATTTACAGTACTGAATGTATACATTTTGTTACTGGTCCCCCGTGGGAATCAACCTAAAACCCGTTGCAAGCGGCATGCTTTACCAACTGAGACACACGGGACCAGACATTTGACAAGACATTTTAATGTCACTGGTCTCAGATATATAGCTCAATGTTTTAATGAAATGGCACTGTCACAGGGCATATTTTCTCTTATGTAAAACATTCAAGCAAAATACCAATGAGAAAATTCAATTTAAAAAGACAATCAAAATAAAGATTATATAGCCACAATATGGGCAGGTAACGGTGCAAACAACTGTTGAGAACATTTATTACATTTCATTAGAACAGACAAATTAAGGATCAATACTTGTCAAAATATTTAATAAGAACCTCATCATTTTGACATAATAAAACCATGATTGCATAACATATTTAAACACTTTCCTACTATTCAATTGTATTGTTATAGCTGTAGGCCTCCTACTTAAAAGTGTAACCACCAGTCTAGTAATGAACTTAATTTGTGGTTTAGCATAATAATCAGCTCAGTTGACAAGTGACTCACTGGTAACCTCAGAAACGTTTCTGTAGTGATGAGGACCAACTACAGTAACATTTTCCTGAGTGTTGTTATGAAACATGTTCTTTACCTCCCTCATTCACCAGTACTGCTCAGATAAGATGTCATAAATCAAAGATATTTTTGAGTACTGTGCCTTGAATATCATGTTGCTATTCTCACCAGTTGAACAGTTGAATTCTATACTAAGCAGGTCAATATGCTTCTCTTAAAATGTATCTTCTGTGTGCTTTATTGCAAGCTAAGGGGAAAAGGCCACACGAAAATCAAGCACATCACAACGAAGATTGTTTTTCACAGCATACGCTGAACAGTAGCACGAGAGTCACATGGAGGGAATACCCTGCTTGCCAACATCAGCTATATAGACATGGAATTACACAGACACACACAACTTTGGAAACATGGGCAAATACTCTATTTCATAGACATATAACTGCTTTATTGAGTCCAAACACACACACACCTATTTATGTATAGGTGTATAAATAGATGAATATACACAGATATACAGTGCATTTGGAAAGTATTCAGACCCCTTAACTTTTTCCACATTTTGTTACGTTACAGCCTTATTCTAAAATTGCTTGTTTTTCCTCATCAATCTACACACAATACCCCATGATGACAAAGCATAAACAGGTTTCGACATTTTAGCAAATATATTAAAAATAAACAGAAATAACCTAAGTATTCAGACCCTTTGTTCTAAATTGAGATCAGGTGCATCCTGTTTCATTGATCATCCTTGAGATGTTTCTACAACTTGATTGGAGTGACCAAGAACCCGATGGTCACTTTGACAGAGCTTCAGAGTTCCTCTGTGGAGATGGGAGAACCTTCCAGAAGGACAACCATCTCTGCAGCACTCCACCAATCAGGCCAGACAGAAGTCATTCCTCAGTAAAAGGCACATGACAGCCCGCTTGGAGTTTGCCGAAAGGCATCTAAAGGACTCTGACCACGAGAAACAAGATTCTCTGGTCTGATGAATCCAAGATGGAACTCATTGGCCTGAATGCCAAGCGTCACATCTGGAGGAAACTGGCACCATCCCTACGGTGAAGCATGGTGGTGGCAGCATCATGCTGTGGGGATGTTTTTCAGTGGCATGGTCTGAGGGACTAGTCAGGATCGAGGGAAAGATGAACGGAGCAAAGTACAAAGAGATCCTTGATGAAAACCTGCTCCAGAGCGCTCAGTGTGGTGTCAGGAAAATAACCTCACACTCAACGTCAACAAAACTAAGGAGATGATTGTGGACTTCAGGAAACAGCAGAGAGAACACCCCCCTATCCACATCGATGGAACAGTAGTGGAGAGGGTAGCTAGTTTTAAGTTCCTCGGCATACACATCACAGACAAACTGAATTGGTCCACTCACACTGACAGCGTCGTGAAGAAGGCGCAGCAGCGCCTATTCAACCTCAGGAGGCTGAAGAAATTCGGCTTGTCACCAAAAGCACTCACAAACTTCTACAGATGCACAATCGAGAGCATCCTGGCGGGCTGTATCACCGCCTGGTACGGCAACTGCTCCGCCCTCAACCGTAAGGCTCTCCAGAGGGTAGTGAGGACTGCACAACGCATCACCGGGGGCAAACTACCTGCCCTCCAGGACACCTACACCACCCGTTGTTACAGGAAGGCCATAAAGATCATCAAGGACATCAACCACCCGAACCACTGCCTGTTCACCCCGCTATCATCCAGAAGGCGAGGTCAGTACAGGTGCATCAAAGCTGGGACCGAGAGACTGAAAAACAGCTTCTATCTCAAGGCCATCAGACTGTTAAACAGCCACCACTAACACTGAGTGGCTGCTGCCAACACACTGTCATTGACACTGACCCAACTCCAGCCATTTTAATAATGGGAATTGATGGGAAATGATGTAAATATATCACTAGCCACTTTAAACAATGCTACCTTATATAATGTTACTTACCCTACATTATTCATCTCATATGCATATGTATATACTGTACTCTACATCATCGACTGCATCCTTATGTAACACATGTATCACTAGCCACTTTAACTATGCCACTTTGTTTACTTTGTCTACACACTCATCTCATATGTATATACTGTACTCGATACCATCTACTGTATGCTGCTCTGTACCATCACTCATTCATATATCCCTATGTACATGTTCCTCATCCCCTTACACTGTGTATAAGACAGTAGTTTTGGAATTGTTAGTTAGATTACTTGTTGGTTATCACTGCATTGTCGGAACTAGAAGCACAAGCATTTCGCTACACTCGCATTAACATCTGCTAACCATGTGTATGTGACAAATAAAATTTGATTTGATTTGACCTCAGACTGGGGTGAAGGTTCAGCTTCCAACAGGACAACAACCCTAAGCACACAGCCAAGACAACACAGGAGTGGCTTCGGGACAAATCTCTGAATGTCCTTGAGTGGCTCAGCCAGAGCTTGGGCTTGAACCCGATTGAACATCTCTGGAGAGGCCTGAAATTAGCTGTGCAGCGACGCTCCCCATACAACCTGACAGAGAGGATGTGCAGAGAATGGGAGAAACTCAACAAATACAGGTGTGCCAAGCTTGTAGCGTCATACCCAAGAAGACTCAACGCTGTAATCACTGCCAAGGGGGCTTGAACAAAGTATTGAGTAAAGGGTCTAAATAATTATGTAAATGTGACAGTTATTTTTTTAAATATACACTTGCAAAAATGTCTAAAAACCTGTTTTTTCTTTGTCATTATGAGGTATTGTGTGTAGATTGAGGGTTACATTTAGAAAAATATATTTTAGAATAAGGCTGTAACATAACAAAAAGTGGAAAAAGTCAAGGGGTCTGAATACTTTCCCAATGCACTAGACCTATTTCTGATATGCATATTCATTTTTAAATCATGCTGTCTCTGTAAAGGACTCTCCCTAAGTGAGGGCACATAGCGACTTGAAAACACACACACACACACACACACACACACACACACACACACACACACACACACACACACACACACACACACACACACACACACACACACACACACACACACACACACACACACACACACACACACACACACACACACACAGCTAAACTGTTGGAAGAACCCCTACTGATGTGCATGTACAGTAAAACTCTTCAGTTACAGATATCATACAGAGACAGCAGTGATTTATACACCAGAAATAGAGCTGCATTTTGTCAGCTCGTTAAAACATATGGTACAGTAATTCATGTGTTGCTCTTCATCTTTTCTTGCCAGCAGCAAAACATTTAATCAAATAAAAATAATATTCTCCAATTCAAATTGAAAATATATTTATATCTTTATATATGTATTTATAATTCTATATACACATTCTCAGGAGCACAACCACGGGATTGAACAAATTACTTGAAATGAATAAATACAACAGCACTAGAATGAGAAATCAAATCAATATTTGAATTTTAATGTCTATTTAAGGCAATTAAAAGTAACTTTACAACTACTGCACTGTAGAAAATATTGCTGCTATGGTCTCTTGATGACATTAACAACTGATTAACTGGCCACTGCACATAAGTATTTTACAAGTTCTGACACCTTGCCTCACACACAGACATACAAACACACCAACTTGAATTTAAACAGCCAAGTGTGAAACAGAAAAAGAGCAATAAAAGTGTTAAAAATGTAAGTTAAATCTTAAAACATGTAATCCACATAAAGACTAAAAAACATGAATCCTATGCCAGAGGATTGTGATAAAGACGTCACTTTCACATCTAATGATGGTTAATACATAAAGTGCAGCCTGAATTCCCTTTCTGATGAACCCTTACTAAATAACAGAAGTATGAATTAATTCTGGCCATGATATGATATTGTTATTTGTCCTAAGTAATCCAATCCATTAGCCTAAGGTCACTAGCCTGGCTGATCTGACTCAAGTGACTCACAGCAAGGGAGAGCTGTGACACACTGGTCTGGAAAGGAGGCCATTGTAAATGCAGTATTTGTGCAGAGATGTGCTCCTGAATGTACTGAGTTTTGATTAGTTCTTAGTTTGTTTTCTTTCTTTTTTTTTTCCTGGAGAGGTTGAGCCCTCATGTTGTTTGGATTTGAAAATTCAACAGTTGTATTGGATCTCTGTGAATGGCTGTCCATGTGGGTGTTGGAATGAGAAAAATACAGAAGAGAACCAATCAGTAAAACAAGCACATCCCCTTCCTTATCGTCACATCGTGCCGACGTCAAAATAGCCTTTCCAGACTCTGAAGTCAGGAGGACTTTGAGTTAGCCTACTAGCCTGGCTAATACCCATGTCCAGCAGAGCTCAAATCCAGAGCCAGAAATGTGATTGCTAAACTGTTGGCATTTCATTTCATATTAAGAGAACTCAATAACTCATTATGCTTGGAATTTGTTGTTGTTGTTGCATTTATCCAAAAGCTGGGTGGTCCTGGAAGACATTGTAATGATGTAGGATTCTGAAATGATAGACAATGTCTCAACATTAGTTAGTGTTGCGATGATCTGGTTTTGAGGCTTGGAGACTCATGAGAGGTGCATTCAGCAGGAGTGTATGGGAAGTGTAGCAATACTGTGATAGAAATGTCAAAATAAATACTTGACAACTAAAAAATAAACCTGTTAAATAATACAGTAGGCTTATAAATACGCACAAAAACATGTTTTGTGAAACACAGTCTAACAATCATTTTTTCTGTTTATGAAAATAAATAAAGTGGTGAAAAAAGTTCAGAAAATAAAGAAACTAAACTAAAAACAAAGAAAAAGCAAACAATATAAATTAACATGATATCAATAAAATACATGTGACCATTTGACTTAATCAACCGTTGGGAATGTGTGGCGAGTAACAGAGACGACCCAACGCCCCTGTTCTCATGGGGCATGCTAGACTTAGCATAGCCATTTGAGGCCCTGTTTTTATCATGGTAGGGTCATTTTTGGTTGAGGTGGGGGTGAAAGGAGAGGAATGGATCATATCATCAACACAATGATAACAGGATGTCTAGGGGGGTTTCCTCACAGTATTTCGTCTGTTCTGCTTTTGTATCCATTTAAAATACAGGTCAGGACTGGAATCATTCTGCTGCCTGCCACTCAAAGGCCTGGGGATCAATCTGATGGCTCCTCTCTCCACAGAGTCATTCTCCTCTCAGCTCTATGGAGGAGTGTTTACTATTGGTGGAAGAAAAAAAAGAAAGAAAGAAAGAGAGAGAGAATGAGAGAAAGAAAGAAAGAAAGAGAGAAAGACAGAAAGAAAGAGGGAGAGAGACAGAGAGAGAGAAATTGTAAGGGGAATAGAGGTTGTAAATATTTGGCATATATTCATGTCAATAGTGTCAAATAAAATCTATTAATTCCCCCACAGCACTGTATAACTAGGGTATAACCCTTATCAAACTACATGTATTCATCAAAGGTCTATATCAATCATTCACAAGACAGGCAAGGGAGGACATAAACACAACAAATAGAGGGTAGAAAGAGAGAAATGTAGTATTTTTCCTCATGAAGATCAGCTCAACAAAACATTTTCATGACTGTTTGTACATTTTGTATTCATCTATGTCGAGACAAACCGTAAGAGACAGTCTCCTTCCACTAGGCACTGTAATGCCATGTCCCACAGGCTCTGCTTCCACTCATTCTGCTGGCAGTGGCAGCTCCTGTCTCATGGTGAGGTGGAAGTGACAGTTGTATGCGTGTGTGTCTTCTCTATGGGAAATAATGGGCCAGGGGTGGAAGTGACACTCCATTCACAGCTACTTCCTCCTTGCCATAAACCAGTGCAGTGGACTTTGACGAAGGGTCAGCCAGCCTGCTAAAGCTCTGAGCTTCTACTACTACTGCAGCTTAGATTTCTTAAAATACCCCGGACTAAAATCAAATCAAATCAAAGTGTATTTGTCACGTGCCCCGAATACAACAGGTGTAGACCTTACAGTGAAATGCTTACTTACAGGCCCTAACCAACAGTGCAATTTTAAAAAATAGGTATTAGGTTAACAATAGATAAGGAAATAAAAAAACAACAGTAAATAATAACAGTAGTGAGGCTATATACAGTAGTGAGGCTATATACAGTAGTGAGGCTATATACAGTAGTGAGACT
The DNA here is from genome assembly GCF_021184085.1 of Oncorhynchus gorbuscha. Lineage (NCBI taxonomy): Eukaryota > Metazoa > Chordata > Actinopteri > Salmoniformes > Salmonidae > Oncorhynchus > Oncorhynchus gorbuscha. Next base: position 21,172,646 of record NC_060174.1, read on the forward strand.
ATATACAGTAGTGAGGTTATATACAGTAGTGAGGTTATATACAGTAGTGAGGCTATATACAGTAGTGACACTATATACAGTAGTGAGGCTATATACAGTAGTGAGGCTATATACAGTAGTGAGGTTATATACAGTAGTGAGGCTATATACAGTAGTGAGGCTATATACAGTAGTGAGGCTATAACAGTAGTGAGGCTATATACAGTAGTGAGGCTATATACAGTAGTGAGGCTATACACAGTAGTGAGGCTATATACAGTAGTGAGGCTATAACAGTAGTGAGGCTATAACAGTAGTGAGGCTATATACAATAGTGAGGCTACATACAGTAGTGAGGCCATATACAGTAGTGAGGCTATATACAGTAGTGATGCTATAACAGTAGTGAGGCTATATACAGTAGTGAGGCTATATACAGTAGTGAGGCTATATACAGTAGTGAGGCTACATACAGTAGTGAGACTACATACAATAGTGAGGCTACATACAATAGTGAGGCCATATACAGTAGTGAGGCTATAACAGTAGTGAGGCTATAACAGTAGTGAGGCTATATACAGTAGTGAGGCTACATACAATATTGAGGCTACATACAATAGTGAGGCTATATACAGTAGTGAGGCTATAACAGTAGTGAGGCTATAACAGTAGTGAGGCTATAACAGTAGTGAGGCTACATACAGTAGTGAGGCTATAACAGTAGTGAGGCTATAACAGTAGAGAGTCTATAACAGTAGTGAGGCTATATACAAGCACCGGTTAGTCTGACTAATTGAGGTCGTATGTACATGTAGTTATGGTTAAAGTGACTATGCGTATGCTAAACAGAGCGTAGCAGTAGCGTAAAAGAGGGGTTGGTGGCACAATGCAGATAGTCCGGGTAGCCATCGTGCGTGGGCCCCGGTTAGTCGGGCAAATTGAGGTAGTATTTACATGAATGCAAAGTTAAAGTGACTATGCATATACGATAAACAGAGAGCAGCAGCAGCGTAATATATAATAATAATATATGCCATTTAGCAGACGCTTTTATCCAAAGCGACTTACAGTCATGTCTGCATACATTCTACGTATGGGTGGTCCCGGGGATCGAACCCACTACCCTGGCGTTACAAGCGCCATGCTCTACCAACTGAGCTACAGAAGGACCAGCGTACAAGAGGGGTTGGGGGAGGGAGCACACAATGCAAATAGTCTGGGTAGCCATTTGATTACCTGTTTAGGAGTCTTACAGCGTGGGGGTAAAAACTGTTGAGAAGCCATTTGGTCGTAGACTTGGCACTCCAGTACCCCTTGCCATGCGGTAGTAGAGAAAACAGTCTATGACTGGGGTGGCTGGGGTCTTTGACAATTTTTCACCTGGTCTGGTGTAGAGGTCCTGGATGGCAGGCAGCTTAGCCCCAGTGATGTACGGGCCGTACGCACTACCCTCTGTACTGCCTTGCGGTCGGAGGCCGAGCAGTTGCAGTACCAGGCAGTGATGCTCTCGATGTTGCAGCTTTCGAACCTTTTGATGATCTGAGGACCCATGCCAAAACCTTTTAGTTTCCTGAGGGGGAATAGGCTTTGTCGTGCCCTCCTCAAAACTGACTTGGTGTGCTTGGACCATGGACCAAAACTGTCTTGGTGATGTGGACACCAAGGAACTTGAAGCTCTCAACCTGCTCCACTACAACCATGTCGATGTGAATTGGGGCCTGCTCTGCCCTCCTTTGCCTGTAGTCCACGATCATCACCTTTGTCTTGATCGCATTGAGGGAGAGGTTTTTGTCCTGGCACCACACTTCCAGGTCTCTGACCTCCTCCCCATAGGTTGTCTCATCGTTGTCGGTGATTAGGCCTACCACCGTTGTGTCGTCGGCAAACTGAATGATGGTGTTGGAGTCGTGCTTGGCCACGCAGTCATGGGTGAACAGGGAGTACAGTAGGAGACAGGAGGGGACTAAGCACGCACCCCTAAGGGGCCCCTGTGTTGAGGATCAGCATGGCAAGTCCAGGATCCAGTTGCAGAAGGAGGTGTTTTGTCCCAGGGTCCTTCGCTTCATAATGAGCTTTGAGGGAAATATGGTGTTGAATGCTGAGCTGTAGTCAATGCACAGCATTCTCACACAGGTGTTCCTTTTGTCCAGGTGGGAAAGGGCAGTGTGGAGTGCAATAGAGATTGCGTCATCTGTGGATCTGTTGGGCGGTATGAAAATTGGAGTGGGTCTAGGGTTTCTGGGATAATGGTGTTGATGTGAGCCATGACCAGCGTTTCAAAGCATTTCATGGCTACAGACATGAGTGCTATGGGTCAGTATACATTTAGGCAGGTTACCTTGGTGTTCTTGGTCACAGGGACTATGGTGGTCTGCTTGAAACTCAGCTAGGGACAGGTTGAAAATGTCAGTGAAGACATGTTAGTTGGTCAGCACATGCACAGAGTACACATCCTGGTAATCCGTCGGCATTGTGAATGTTCACCTGTTTAAATGTCTTACTCACATAGGCAACGGCAAGCATGATCATCCAGTTGTTGGGAACAGCTGGTGCTCTCATGCATGCTTTAGTGTTGCTTGCCTCGAAGCGCGCATAGAAGTCATTTAGCTCGTCTGGTAGGCTTGTGTCACTGGGCAGCTCGCGGCTGGGCTTCCCTTTGTAGTCTGTAATAGTTTGCAAGCCCTGCCACATCCGACGAGCATCCGAGCCGGTGTAGTAGGATTTAATCTTAGTCCTGTATTTAAGGTTTGCCTGTTTGATGGTTCGTTAGAGTCCTGCTTCTTGAAAGCGGCTGTACATACGTCACTGTGGATGCACTTGTTGATGAAGCCGGTGACTGATGTGGTATACTCCTCATTGCCATGGGATGAGTCCCAGAACATCTGTGCTAGCAAAACAGTCCTGTAGCTTAGCATCTACATCATCTACTTCCTGCTTTAGTTTTTGCTTGTAAGCAGGAATCAGGAGGATATAATTATGGTCAGACACGCGTCTCTGTATGTGGAGTAAAGGAAGTAATTTTTTTATCTGATTGCACATGTAACATGTTGGTAGAAATGTGGTAAAACGGATTTAACTTTCGCTGCATTAAAGTCCCCGGCCACTAGGAGAGCAGTCTCTGGATGAGCATTTTCTTGTTTGATTAAGACCGCAGCTTGTTGCGGTCTAAGTACCAGCATCGGTTTGTGGTGGAAAATAGACAGCTGCAAAAAATATAGATGAACTTTCTTGGTAGATAGTGTGGTCTACAGCTTATCATGAGATGAGGTTTTGTTCGCCTGAGGTAGAGTATCTCATGATAAGTTGTAGACCACACTATCTACCAAGAGAGTTCATCTATATTCTTCGTAGCTGTCTATTTACCACCACAAAACGATGCTGGCACTCTACCTCAGGCGAGCAGTATTAGATTTTGTGCACCAGCTGTTACTGACAAATATACACAGACCACCACCCCTTGTCTAACCAGAGGCAGCTGTTCTGTCCTGCCGATGCATCGAAAACCCAGCCAGCTGTATGTTGTCCACGTCGTCATTCAGCCATGACTTGGTGAAACATAAGATATTACAGTTTATAATTACCTGTTGGTAGGATAGTCTTGATCAGAGCACATCCAGTTTATTATCCAATGATTCTACATTGGCCAATAGGACGGATGGTAGAGGCGGGTTACCCACTCGCTGACGAATTCCCACAAGGCAACTGGACCTGCATCCCCTGTATTGGAGTCTTTTCTTCATGTAAATGATGGGGATTTGGGCCTGATCTGGTATCTTGAGTAAATCTTTTGCTTTTGAAACGCTAAAGAAAAATCTTTATCCAGTACGAGGTGAATAATCACTGTCCTGATATCCAGAAGCTCTTTTTGGCCATAATAGACGGTGGCAGAAACATTATGTACAAAATAAGTTACAAAAAAAATGCAAAACCCTTCCACAAAATCGCACAATTGGCAGCCAGCTCCTCCAGCGCCATATTGTGTGTAGATTGATGAAGAATATGGCTGTAACATAACAATATGTGAAAAAAGTCAAGGGGTCTGAATACTTTCCGAATGCACTGTACGTACCAGCATCGGTTTGGCGGCAGGTAGCCTAGTGATTAGAACGTTGGACTAGTAACCGAGAGGTTGCAAGATCAAATCCCCGAGCTGACAAGATAAAAATCTGTTGTTCTGCCCCTGAACAAGGCAGTTATCCCACTCTTCCCAGGTAGGACGTCATTGAAAATAAGAATTTGTTCTTAACTGACTTGCCTAGTTAAATAAGGTTAAACAAATGTGTGGGGTACAGAGATGAGTCAGTCATTAAAAAATCATGTTAAACAATTTTATTGCACACAGAGTGAGTCCATGCAATTTATTTTTACTCCTGAACGTATTTAGGCTTGTCATAACAAAGGAGGGGAATACTTATCGACTCAAAACATTTCAGTTTTTAAAAAAAGATTTGTAAATCCACTGACATTTATGGGGTATTGTGTGTTGGCCATTGATAAAAATAATCTAAATGCAATCTATTTTAAATTCAGGATGTAACAAAATAAAATGTGGAATAAGTCAACGGGTATGAATACTTTATGAAGGCACTGAATGTGTACTAAAGTAGTCAAAAATGTAGTATTTGATTCCATATTCCCAAGCAAGCAATGTGGTTCTACAAACTTGTTGGATATATTTGCTGTTTGTTTTGGTTGTTTCAGATGATTTATTTCAGATTTATTTTGTTCCCAATGGAAATTAATGGTAAATAATGTATTGTGTCCTTTAAAGTGACTTTTATTGTAAATAATAATATAATATGTTTCTAAACACTTCTACAGTAGTGGCCAAATGATTTGAGAATGACACAAATATTAATTTCCACAAAGTTTGCTGCTTCAGTGTCTTTAGATATTTTTGTCAGATGTTACTATGGATACTGAAGTATAATTACAAGCATTTCATAAGTGTCAAACGCTTTTATTGACAATTACATGAAGTTGATGCAAAGAGTCAATACTTGCAGTGTTGATCCTTCTTTTTCAAGACCTCTGCAATCCGCCCTGGCATGCTGATGGCAGCCCATTCTTTCATAATCAATGCTTGGAGTTTGTCAGAATTTGTGGGTTGTTGTTTGTCCACCCGCCTCTTGAGGATTGACCACAAGTTCTCAATGGGATTAAGGTCTGGGGAGTTTCCTGGCCATGGACCCAAAATATCGATGTTTTGTTCCCCGAGTTACTTAGTTATCACGTTTGCCTTATGGCAATGTGTTCCATCATGCTGGAAAAGGCATCGTTCTTCACCAAACTGTTCCTGGATGGTTGGGAGAAGTTGCTCTCAGAGGATGTGTTGGTACCATTCTTTATTCATGGCTGTGTTCTTAGGCAAAATTGTGAGTGAGCCCACTTCCTTGGCTGAGAAGCAACCCCACACATGAATTGTCTCAGGATGCTTTACTGTTGGCTTGACACAGGACTGATGGTAGCTCTCACCTTGTCTTCTCTGGACAAGCTTTTTTCCGGATGCCTCAAACAATCGGAAAGGGGATTCATCAGAGAAAATTACTTTACCCCAGTCCTCAGGAGTCCAATCCCTGTACCTTTTGAAGAATATCAGTCTGTCCATGATGTTTTTCCTGGAGAGAAGTGGCTTCTTTGCTGCCCTTCTTGACACCAGACCATCCTCCAAAAGTCTTTGCATCACTGTGCGTGCAGGTGCACTCACACCTGCCTGCTGCCATTCCTGAGCAAGCTCTGTACTGGTGTTGCCCCGATCCCGCAGCTGAATCAACTTTAGGAGACGGTCTTGGCGCTTGCTGGACTTTCTTGGGCGCCCTGAAGCCTTCTTCACAACAATTGAACCGCTCTCCTTGAAGTTCTTGAGGATCCAATAAATGATTGATTTAGGTGCCATCTTACTGGCAGCAATATCCTTGCCTGTGAAGCCCTTTTTGTGCAAAGCAATGATGATGGCACATGTTTCCTTGCAGGTAACCATGGTTGACAGAGGAAGAACAATGATTCCAAGCACCACCCTCCTTTTGAAGCTTCCAGTCTGTTATTCGTACTCAATCAGCATGACAGAGTGATCTCCAGCCTTGTCCTGGTCAACACTCACACCTGTGTTAACGAGAGAATCACTGACATGTTGTCAGCTGGTCCTTTCATGGCAGTGCTTTTTTTTTGTGGGGGGGGGATTCAGTTAATTTGCATGGCAAAGAGGGACTTTGCAATTTATTGCAATTCATCTGATCACTCTTCATAACATTCTGGAGTATATGCAAATTGCCAACATACAAACTGAGGCAGCAGACTTTGTGAAAATTAATATTTGTGTCATTCTCAAAACTTTTGGCGACGACTATACATTAAGGTGGATGCTACCATGAGTATGGATAGTTCTAAATGAATTGTGAATAATAATAAGTGCGAAAGTTAGACGCACAAATATCATACCAAGAGATGCTAACCCTCTCATCATTACAATAAAGGGGAGGCTATATTTGTGCGTTATTGGCATTCAAGCAGGCATATATTTGACCGGTATGACGTAGCACTGTGATAGTCTCTCACTACAATGGAATTTAATAGGAAAATGACTTTTACATCATGAAAACGCATATCATACATGTCATATTTTAATAATAGGCTGATATCATACCTCGGGAGGAGATCTTCTCTCGAATTAGACATGGATCATATTTTTTGCAATATTCCTACCTCGAGAAATGTGTCATTTAATGGAGGGTCTAGCACATTTTTCCTATTTGTCTGCCTCTTTAGTCCAGGGTGCATTGCATGGTTCCGTTGTCAGAGATATTATACAAAAGAGATAGGAATCCAATGAAAAAATGAACATATAATGCCCCACCGAGCAGACTGTCGACCAATTGCGTTAAAGTTGTCATGCTGCATCACGCGGTTGCTAAAATAATCATCACGCAATCCCTTCTCAAAGTCAATGTGAATGTCAAGAGAAACGTGCCTATTTTCCTCAAAGAAAACACATTATTGTGTTTCAGAGAGGAACTGTACAAATCAAATGTAATAGCTATTTATTTGCTTTACTTATTTGCCATTCACCTGACCAACTGCTTTTTACTGTACATGTCAAAGCACAGGCTTATACTGTATTGTTGGTCAGTTGTTTCAGAAAAAAATAGTGATATTGGTAACAGTAGCTGTGCGGGTCTGGGATCTGATAATGGTGATGCATGAGCCATGAGGTGAAGGAGACATGTGCCAAGTTACCGAACTACATGCAACCAGCCAGCCAGGCCTACAGACTAAGAGTATGAGGCCGAGGCACCACAGTGAAAAAACTGAGCAGCATGCAGTGAGAGTTGGGGGTTGCACGGTGAACAGAGAGGGAACCAAATGGTTGTAACTGGCATGGCCATATTCAGTGGGCACGACGGGTGGGCCGGCCCATTCACACACTGTACTGGATACTGGAGGTGTAATTCTCACTACTTACTGTCTCGCTCTCCTCCCCATCCGGCAAGGTATTAGACTCACTGCCATAGTGCAGAGGGGAGTACACCCAGGTCCTGTCCTCTGGGGGCTGTCGGTGCACAACCGACACAGCAGAGGGCGTCAGAGAGAGGGAGAGAGCGGGGGCCATTGGACGCACACAGAGAAGCAGAGGCAGGCAAGAGAGATAGACAGGACAAGGCAGGCCAGGAAAATTAAATCAAATTAGAAAATGCCAAAGGAGGAAATGCCAGGACAGAAAGTGTGAGCTTGGAATATAGATTAGCCTAACTGCAGGGGCAATAGGGAAATCATATTTGAACAGAACACAGTGTAGAGGGTTAGTGTAATGAAATATTAACATTTCCTTCAAAAGAATGTTAGTCTTTTCCCATTTCCTGCTATCACTGTCAGAAGTCTTCAGTTTTAATGCTGGCTGGTATGCATCATGTGCCTAAGAATGGCTTTCTATGACTATGCTATTTCTATTTGATTAACCCCTCATCAATCTCAAAAGCCAAGGTGAAGTGGACAAGGAAAAAGGATGAATGTACATCAGCCAGACAACAGGGTGGGAGTGGGTGGTTGGCGACGGGTGGAAAGCGAGGGAGCCAGCACTGCCAACAAGCAAAATGACATCTTCTCTCAAAGCATCCCCCCCTTCATTCTCAATAAAGAAAAGTGCTCTTAATGCATTTACTATTAGGTGCATTAAGTATTTGGCCGGGACAGCACCTCAGTGCTGCTCTGTCTCGGAGGCCACTCAGGAGAGACTGAGAAGGAATTTGAGAGAGAGAGAGAGAGAGAGAGAGAGAGAGAGAGAGAGAGAGAGAGAGAGAGAGAGAGAGAGAGAGAGAGAGAGAGAGAGAGAGAGAGAGAGATGGGAAGGCAGGGAGTGGGAGCGGGAGGAGAGAGACAGATGTCCTCAAATGAGAGGCCAAGAGCCTTCTCCTATAAGTTAGCCACCTCATCCCTTCTTTCTCCTCCTTTCCTGCCCCATCATTCCCCCTCTCTCTCTACAGGGAGTCTTCTCCAGCCGTTTGATTTGATTCAACATGAAGAGGAACAAACTCCAAGCGGAGGATGAGGTGGATGAATAACATTAAAGCTACAGTCTGCTAAAAGAACAACAACAAAATTATATAAAGATTTGAAATGACTATTGAACAGATTTCCAGATTGCAGACTGAAGCTTAACAAAAAATGCATTGTCCCTTTTTGTTCAAATTATATAAAACACATGATGAAATAAAAATGGTAACAAAAAGTAAAGCATGTAATGTGTCATGTCCTCTTACCCATCAAGGCACCATAAAGCATCCCCGGAGAAAAGATGCTCGTCAAGGGAAGTTAGTTTATAAGTCATTTGTGTGAGATCTTGTGTCTTTTCATTCGGGTCCGTCTAGTTCAAAGTCTGAGGATCAACTGAGGATTCACTACAGATAGAGCACTAAGACTCTAAGTAAGCAGAATGGAGGACTAAGCTACAACAACTCCATCCACAGCTATCCTTATAAACATCCTTATAAACATGACTGAAGCATTGACTAGGCATGAGAGCTTGGGACTATAAGGTTCTATCTGCAAAAAGATGATTCTGAGATATTTGGCTTTAAAGTTCCGAACCCTCATTGGTTTGAATGGTGTCAGCAATTTTTTATCTTGTATTCTTTTGAACTTAAAACCATGAACTGGGGTATTCAGAGTACTATATAAGTAGAGAGCATTGAACAGAACAAGGATATGTCAATAACATTTCTTGACAAATATGCAGATAGATGCCTACTACGAGAGCTTGGGACTATGAGCTGGGAGCCATAGAGAGTCCTACTAACTTACACTGCAGCTGGAGCTTTCTCCTCCGACAGGACAGGAGAGAACACCCAGGTTCTCCTGTCTGCAAGCTGACAGCACACCCCCACAGAGAAGGGGGGGTGGAGAGAGAAAGAAGAAAGAGAGAGGAGGGAGAGAGATGGGGGAGAACAGAGGGGTGAAAGGGATGGAGGACAGACAGATGAGACGAAGATGGAACATGGATGGAAATTAAATGTTCATAGAAGAGATGGTTGCTATTTTGACTGTGATGGTGAAATGTGAATCAGGCATGATGATGAATGGATTTACAGGTCTGGTGCCCTCCCTCTCCTCTCACCCCCCTTACTCCTTACTCTCACCACCCGGAGCCTCTGTCACAGCTTCAACAGATAAATCAGAGGAGAGAGGGAGTGTGAAAGAGAGGGAGAGAGATGGCGTGAAGGAGAGAGGAAGATAAGGGAAACAGAGCGAGGGGTAGGAAGGAGACAGAGCGAGGGATAGGAAGGAGACAGAGCGAGGGATAGGAAGGAGACAGAGCGAGGGGTAGGAAGGAGACAGAGCGAGGGGTAGGAAGGAGACAGAGCGAGGGGTAGGAAGGAGACAGAGCGAGGGATAGGAAGGAGACAGAGCGAGGGATAGGAAGGAGACAGAGCGAGGGGTAGGAAGGAGACAGAGCGAGGGGTAGGAAGGAGACAGAGCGAGGGATAGGAAGGAGACAGAGCGAGGGATAGGAAGGAGACAGAGCGAGGGGTAGGAAGGAGACAGAGCGAGGGGTAGGAAGGAGACAGAGCGAGGGGTAGGAAGGAGACAGAGCGAGGGATAGGAAGGAGACAGAGCGAGGGGTAGGAAGGAGACAGAGCGAGGGATAGGAAGGAGACAGAGCGAGGGGTAGGAAGGAGACAGAGTGAGGGATAGGAAGGAGACAGAGCGAGGGATAGGAAGGAGACAGAGCGAGAGGGTGAGACAGAAACACAGAGAGAATGAGTGTAAAAGGGAGGTGGCGACTGCTGATGATAAATGAATAATTCAGGCTGTAGCCACTCAACAGGAGCTGGTGAAGTGCTTTTCTGCCATTACATTTAACATTTCCCCTGGGCCTGCTCTGACAAGAACAATCACTTCAGCCCTCTCTCCATGACCTCTCAAAGTAATCCACTCCATCTCTCAGGACTGGTACAATATCCCACACATTGCTCTGATGAATAGTCATGTCTACTTTGACCAGTCAAATCCCAGAAGACAATCATCTTTTCATGCAGTTTACTGGTATGTGCTTTGAGATTGCTTTACACATGATGAGATGACACAACCATACAACCCATAAAATGAAACCGTTTAGAAGCACTAAATTAGAACGTTATTAGAATTCAATGTAGAATGTTATATGACCTAATACGTGTCTTCGGCTGGCTAAATGACCACAGGTGCATGGATACAGAGAGACACAGTGGTGGTAGTGGTTGTTTAAAAGTGTTGCCTCTCGGTTTCTCCTGAACGGCAGCATGAGAGTAGAGGCAAAGCAGGTCTGGTGAGTTGAGCTGGTCATCCGATGACTAAGAGCTCTCAGACAGACAGACCTACTGACCCTCAGAGGCTCCAGGGTCACAGTGTGAGGTGTTTCATTGCAGGAGAGACTGTCCACCCGTCAGAGCAACACCAGAGGAAACTTTCCTATCTGGACTTTTCATCATTTCTCACCACAGACTCGTACATCAATGCATGGCTCTGGCTCCGAACTCAGTGTCGTAGAGCCCAGACTTCTACAATAACACCTGTCAGATCAAAGTCAGACTGTCTGAAGAGAAGTAGTCTGTTCAGGAGGACAAGGGCCATGCAGTTAAGAGAGATGTATGTACAAAAGAGAGAATAACTCTACTTCACCATCTGCTGATGTCATAGCCTGAAGTACTGTCCTATTTGTCTGGGCCACATTCAATTATGTTTAGTGCCAGATTGAGATGACATAAAGTGCTTAGGATAAAGCAGAAGTGAAGCTAGGGAGATGGACTGACTAAATTAACCCTTAAACACCTCAAATCCCAGTCTTAACACCCCAATCCAACCCACACTGAACACCCCATAACATTCTGAACACCCCAACCCACACTGAACACCCTAGAACATTCTGAACACTCCAATCCAACCCACACTGAACACCCCAGAACATTCTGAACACTCCACCCCAACCCACTCTGAACATCCCAGAACATTCTGAAAACTCCGGTCAACCCACTCTGAACACCCCAACCCAACCCACACTGAACACCCCAGAACATTCTGAACACTCCAATCCAACCCACACTGAACACCCCAGAACATTCTGAACACTCCCAATCCAACCCACTATGAACACCCCAGAACATTCTGAACACTCCAACCCACTGTGGTATAACACACGCCCATGCAGGTGTCTCACCTCACTCGCTCTCTCTGCTCCCTCTGGATTCCTACTGTCAACGCTTCTGTAGAAAGGCATGACAGCATCCAAATCTGAGACTCACACACCCTCCCATGACCCAACACTAATAACACACACTGACCATCTGCATTACGGGTGGCAATGATAAGTTACACACACATGGACAAACAATATTTAACAAATCAAAAATGGAAATGATGGCCAATGGAAATGATGGGAGCTAGCCATGTATAGTCTAGTGTCTGCTATTGTCTGTTTCATGTTCTGCTGTATGCCTACCGACTGAGATTTAAACCTTTTTAAACCTAGGAGATATTTAGCAGCTAGGATACTGTAGTATACTGTAACTGAGCTGTATGCCTATAGACATGGTAGCAGTTGGTATTTAGTATCTATCATAACTGTGCCTTGTGTGCCCAGGGTCCTATTCATTAGGCACTAAATGGATGAAAACAAACTGAAACAGGGAGAAACAGTTTTGTTTTTGTTACAAAATGTTTTAAAACGTTTTCCTAAGGAATACGATCCAAGTGTGTGCATGTATGTTGTGCCAATGAAAGCACAACTTACAAAGTAGATGTCTGTGATTGTTACATCATCCTCGTCGTCCTGGGAGGCTTGGCTGGTGCAGCCGGACCCTGACACCATGCTGCCCCGGCGGTCCCCCTCAACCTCCACCACCACCAACTTGGAACTGGTAGGGGCCTCTGGGTCAGGGGCCTCAGCAGCAGAGGCCTCAGGAGCCGGGGGAGAGGTGGAGGGTGGGGCAACAACATCAGCAGAAGCCTCAGCTACCTCTGGTATCTCACTGAGAAGATAAAGGGGGGGTCAGTCACACACACACACACACACACACACACACACACACACACACACACACACACACACACACACACACACACACACACACACACACACACACACACACACACACACACACGCACACACACACACACACACACACACACACACACACACACGCACACACACACTAGAATTAGTGCTTCTCACTCCTTCTCTCTCTGAAACCAGCCCAGAGCTGAGACTGACTGATTAGATCAATGGGAACAGAGAGGCCACTAACCAAGACTTACAATACCAGATGGTGCAGTGCCACCACATTAAGTGTTTAATGGGGGTGAGGGGCTGGTGTTGTAGTTGCCATGCAACCAGGGACCTCAACTCTCTTTCTATCTCTCTCCCTCTCTTTTTCTCTCTTGCTCTCACCAAGTAGGTGAGCCTGAGGCAGCTTTGAGGAGCAGGGTCTCCAGGTGGCTAACCTACCCCGTCCCCTCCATCCATCCCCTACTACCCCACCCAGCTCCCCGAGGCCATATGTCTAACTTGGGTCTCAACCCCCCCAGACACAGTTCCACTGCCTGGCCACCTCATAACTTTCCCCATGCACTCCTGTCTGCCTGTCTCACCCTTTTACAGTCACTGTGGTCTCACCCTACTACCCTGCCTGCCTGTCTCACCCTTTTACAGTCACTGTGGTCTCACCCTACTAACCTGTCTGTCTGTCTCACCCTTTTACAGTCACTGTGGTCTCACCCTACTACCCTGTCTGCCTGTCTCACTCTTTTACAGTCACTGTGGTCTCACCCTACTACCCTGTCTGCCTGTCTCACCCTTTTACAGTCACTGTGGTCTCACCCTACTACCCTGTCTGCCTGTCTCACCCTTTTACAGTCACTGTGGTCTCACCCTACTAACCTGTCTGCCTGTCTCACCCTTTTACAGTCACTGTGGTCTCACCCTACTAACCTGTCTTTCTGTCTCACCCTTTTACAGTCACTGTGGTCTCACCCTACTAACCTGTCTTTCTGTCTCACCCTTTTACAGTCACTGTGGTCTCATCCTCACTGTGGTCTCACCCTACTAACCTGTCTTTCTGTCTACTGTGGTCTCATCCTACTACCCTGTCTGCCTGTCTCACCCTTTTACAGTCACTGTGGTCTCACCCTACTAACCTGTCTTTCTGTCTCACCCTTTTACAGTCACTGTGGTCTCACCCTACTACCCTGTCTGCCTGTCTCACCCTTTTACAGTCACTGTGGTCTCACCCTACTACCCTGTCTGCCTGTCTCACCCTTTTACAGTCACTGTGGTCTCACCCTACTACCCTGTCTGCCTGTCTCACCCTTTTACAGTCACTGTGGTCTCAACCTACTAACCTGTCTGTCTGTCACCATTTTACAGTCACTGTGGTCTCACCCTGTCTCACTACCCTGTCTGCCTGTCTCCTTTCACCCTTTTACAGTCACTGTGGTCTCACCCTACTACCCTGTCTGCCTGTCTCACCCTTTTACAGTCACTGTGGTCTCACCCTACTAACCTGTCTGCCTGTCTCACCCTTTTACAGTCACTGTGGTCTCACCCTACTAACCTGTCTTTCTGTCTCACCCTTTTACAGTCACTGTGGTCTCACCCTACTAACCTGTCTTTCTGTCTCACCCTTTTACAGTCACTGTGGTCTCATCCTACTACCCTGTCTGCCTGTCTCACCCTTTTACAGTCACTGTGGTCTCACTCTACTAACCTGTCTTTCTGTCTCACCCTTTTACAGTCACTGTGGTCTCACCCTACTACCCTGTCTGCCTGTCTCACCCTTTTCACAGTCTCACTAACCTGTCTTTCTGTCTCACCCTACTACCCTGTCTGCTTTTACAGTCTGTCTCACCCTGTCTGCCTGTCTCCTTTTACAGTCACTGTGGTCTCACCCTACTACCCTGTCTGCCTGTCTCACCCTTTTACAGTCACTGTGGTCTCACCCTACTAACCTGTCTGTCTGTCTCACCCTTTTACAGTCACTGTGGTCTCACCCTACTACCCTGTCTGCCTGTCTCACCTCTTTTACAGTCACTGTGGTCTCACCCTACTACCCTGTCTGCCTGTCTCACCCTTTTACAGTCACTGTGGTCTCACCCTACTAACCTGTCTGTCTGTCTACAGTCACTGTGGTCTCACCCTACTAACCTGTCTGTCTGTCTGTCTGTCTCACCCTACTACCCTGTCTGTCACTGTGGTCTCACCCTACTGTCTGTCTGTCTCTTTTACAGTCACTGTGGTCTCACCCTGTAACCTGTCTGTCTGTCTCACCCTTTTACAGTCACTGTGGTCTCACCCTACTACCCTGTCTGCCTGTCTCACTAACCCCTTTCTTTACAGTCACTGTGGTCTCACCCTACTTCCCTGTCTGTCTGTCTCATCCTTTTACAGTCACTGTGGTCTCACCCTACTACCTGTCCCTGTCTCACCTTTTACAGTCTGTCTGTCTGTCTGTCTGTCTGTCTTTGTCTGTCTCTCACCCTGTCTGTCTGTCACAGTCACTGTGGTCTCACCCTACTACCCTGTCTGCCTGTCTCACCATTTTACAGTCACTGTGGTCTCACCCTACTACCCTGTCTGCCTGTCTCACCCTTTTACAGTCACTGTGGTCTCACCCTACTCCCTGTCTGTCTGTCTTTGTCTGTCTCACCCTGTCTGTCCTGTCTCCTTTTACAGTCACTGTGGTCTCACCCTACTACCCTGTCTGCCTGTCTCACCCTTTTACAGTCACTGTGGTCTCACCCTACTACCCTGTCTTTCTGTCTCACCCTTTTACAGTCACTGTGGTCTCACCCTACTAACCTGTCTTTCTGTCTCACCCTTTTACAGTCACTGTGGTCTCACCCTACTACCCTGTCTGCCTGTCTCACCCTTTTACAGTCACTGTGGTCTCACCCTACTACCCTGTCTGCCTGTCTCACCCTTTTACAGTCACTGTGGTCTCACCCTACTACCCTGTCTGCCTGTCTCACCCTTTTACAGTCACTGTGGTCTCAACCTACTAACCTGTCTGTCTCACCATTTTACAGTCACTGTGGTCTCACCCTACTACCCTGTCTGCCTGTCTCACCATTTTACAGTCACTGTGGTCTCACCCTACTACCCTGTCTGCCTGTCTCACCCTTTTACAGTCACTGTGGTCTCACCCTACTAACCTGTCTGTCTGTCTGTCTGTCTGTCTGTCTGTCTGTCTGTCTGTCTGTCTGTCTGTCTGTCTGTCTGTCTGTCTGTCTGTCTGTCTGTCTGTCTGTCTGTCTGTCTGCCTGTCTCACCCTTTTACAGTCACTGTGGTCTCACCCTACTACCCTGTCTGCCTGTCTCACCCTTTCACAGTCACTGTGGTCTCACCCTACTTCCCTGTCTGTCTGTCTCATCCTTTCACAGTCACTGTGGTCTCACCCTACTACCCTGTCTGTCTGTCTGTCTGTCTGTCTGTCTGTCTGTCTGTCTCACCCCTTCACAGTCACTGTGGTCTCACCCTACTACCCTGTCTGCCTGTCTCACCATTTTACAGTCACTGTGGTCTCACCCTACTACCCTGTCTGCCTGTCTCACCCTTTTACAGTCACTGTGGTCTCACCCTACTAACCTGTCTGTCTGTCTGTCTGTCTCACCCTTTTACAGTCACTGTGGTCTCACCCTACTACCCTGTCTTTCTGTCTCACCCTTTTACAGTCACTGTGGTCTCACCCTACTAACCTGTCTTTCTGTCTCACCCTTTTACAGTCACTGTGGTCTCACCCTACTAACCTGTCTTTCTGTCTCACCCTTTTACAGTCACTGTGGTCTCACCCTACTACCCTGTCTGCCTGTCTCACCCTTTTACAGTCACTGTGGTCTCACCCTACTAACCTGTCTGCCTGTCTCACCCTTTTACAGTCACTATGGTCTCATCCTACTAACCTGTCTTTCTGTCTCACCCTTTTACAGTCACTGTGGTCTCACCCTACTACCCTGTCTGCCTGTCTCACCCTTTTACAGTCACTGTGGTCTCACCCTACTACCCTGTCTGCCTGTCTCACCCTTTTACAGTCACTGTGGTCTCACCCTACTAACCTGTCTGTCTCACCCTTTTACAGTCACTGTGGTCTCACCCTACTACCCTGTCTGCCTGTCTCACCCTTTTACAGTCACTGTGGTCTCACACTACTAACCTGTCTTTCTGTCTCACCCTTTTACAGTCACTGTGGTCTCACCCTACTAACCTGTCTGTCTGTCTCACCCTTTTACAGTCATTGTGGTCTCACCCTACTAACCTGTCTTTCTGTCTCACCCTTTCACAGTCACTGTGGTCTCACCCTACTTCCCTGTCTGTCTGTCTCACCCTTTCACAGTCACTGTGGTCTCACCCTACTACCCTGTCTGCCTGTCTCACCATTTTACAGTCACTGTGGTCTCACCCTACTACCCTGTCTGCCTGTCTGTCTCACCCTTTTACAGTCACTGTGGTCTCACCCTACTACTGTGTCTGTCTGTCTGTCTCACCCTTTCACAGTCACTGTGGTCTCACCCAACTACCCTGTCTGTCACCCTTTTACAGTCACTGTGGTCTCACCCTTACTACCCTGTCTGTCTCACTCTACTCCACTCTCTTAACCTAATTAGATGGCTGCTCCAGAGAACATCCAGAGGCAGCGATGATCTGTACATAACAAGGGACTTAACAGCATAGCAACAGGCCACATCCACCCCAATAACCAAATGGGACCTAGAGTGAGGTGTAAGGTGGGGACTTAATATCACCGCCAAATGGGAACACGGCATCCCCAATTCCCAGAGCGGAGGGTTAGATAACCTAGGTGATAGCCTGTCCCATGTGAGACGTTTTCAGGTTAGTTTTAGTAAAACGTGCCGTAGTTCCTATTGGGGTAAGAGCAGCCCCATCAGAGGTAGGATCTGAAACACTGACTTTACTCTTGGGATTCCCGGAGTTACAGTGAGCACTGACAAGTATGTTAAGTATACCAACATGATGCCCGTTGAAATGCTAATAACTCTGTAAATGCATGGCTCTGGTTTCAGTGTGTTGGATACTGGGTGTGCTGCTCAGTAGAGTTGAGCCTGCTCTCAGGGATTTGTGTAATACATCTTGATCTATGTAGAGTAAGGTTGAGGCTGTGTACCTGGTCTCTGGAGATGGCTGTGGGGCCGTGATGATGGGCTCGCTGTCATGTCTCTTCACCTCCACCTCCACCGTGATGGTCTGCTGCTCCTCCTCACACACTTCCTCCTGGGTCCTACACACACACAGATGTGCAATGTAAGTACACACATGTTAAATGCACAGTACAGGTCAAAAGTTTGGACACAACTACTCATACCAGGATTTTTCTTTATTTGTACTATTTTCTACATTGTAGAATAACAGTAAAGGCATCAACACTATGAAATAACATATATGGAATCATGTAGTAAACAAAAATATATATATATATTTGAGATTCTTCAAAGTAGCCACCCTTTGCCTTGATAACAGCTTTGCACACTCTCATCCCAAACCATCTCAATTGGGTTGAGTCGGGTGATTGTGGAGGCCAGGTAATCTGATGCAGCACTCCATCACTCTCCTTCTTGGTCAAATATACATTACACAGCCTGAAGGTGTGTTGGGTCATTGTCCTGTTGAAAAGCAAATGATAGTCCCAATAAGCCCAAACCAGATGGGATGGCGTATCGCTGCAGAATGCTGTGGTAACCATGCTGGTTAAGTGTGCCTTGAATTCTAAATAAATCACTGACAGTGTCACCAGAAAGCACCCCCACACCATCACACCTCCTCCATGCTTCACGGCGGGAACCACACATGCGGAGATCATCCGTTCTCCGACTCTGGCTCTCACAAAGACACGGCGGTTAGAACCAAAAACCTTACATTTGGACTCATCAGACCAAAGGACAGATTTCCACTGGTCTAATATACAATTTCTCGTGTTTCTTGGCTCAAGACAGTCTCTTCTTCTTATTGGTGTCCTTTAGTAGTGGTTTCTTTGCAGAAATTCGACCATGAAGGCCTGATTCACACAGTCTCCTCTGAACAGTTGATGTTGAGATGTGTCTGTTACTTGAACTCTGTGAAGCATTTATTTGGACTGCAATGTGAGGTTCAGTTAACAGCTTATTTCTGAGGCTCGTCACTCTAATGAACTTATCCTCTGTAGCAGAGGAAACTCTGGGTCTTCCTTTCCTGTGGCGGTCCTCATGAGAGAAAGTTTCATCATAGTGCTTGATGGTTTTTGCAACTGAACTTGAAGAAGCTTTCAAAGTTGACTGACCTTCATGTAATAAAGTAATGATGGACTGTCATTTCTCTTTGCATATTTGAGCTGTTCTTGACACAATATTGTCTTGGTATTTTACCAAATAGGGTTATTTTCTGTATATCACCCCAACTTTGTCACAACACAACTGATTGGCTCAAACGCATTAAGAAGGAAAGAACAAGGCTCACCTGTTAATTGAAATGCATTCCAGGTGACTACCTCATGAAGCTGGTTGAGAGAATGCCAAGAGTGCGCAAAGCTGTCATCAAGGCAATTGTTGGCTACTTTGAAGAATCTCAAATATAAAATATATTTTGATGTGTTTAACACTTGTTTTGGTTACTACATGATTCCATGTGTTATTTCATAGTTTGATGTCTTCACTATTATTCTACAATGTAGAAAATAGTACAAATAAAGAAAAAACCTTGAATGAGTAGGTGTCCAAACTTTTGACTGGTATTGTAAGTACACTCACACACACATGTGAATAAGCACACACACGCACATGCGTAAGCACACAAGCAGGCACACACACGCAATAGAACTCAGCGACAGGAAGGGTGGTCACATCCATAAAAACACAGGCCGATAGGCTCGGGTGTGTCAAGTCACTCTATCGGCCTTACTCATTGGTCAGAGCCGGAATGACTAGTGCTGTAAGAACACCCAACTACCAAGTCCTTTATGCAACGGAATAAGTTGTGCATTCAAACAGACCATGTAGGCACAGCATTGTTGTTACCTCCCGTCATGGCTGACAGACTGGGTGTGCCTCCTGCAGAGAAACACACAGAGGAGTTAACGTGTTGTAAACCTGGGTAGGGTACATCAATTTGGTTCTGTGGCTCTGACATTATATTATACATTTTGACTTATGTTTGAATTCTCATTAAAAAAAGGGCACACTCCATGAATACATAGTCCATTAATAATCCATTGTGTCCATAGCGGTACCTTCTCTCAGAGCTGTTGTTCTGGTACCTGTAGCGGGGGTTCTCTGCTCCAGCATCTGAGGGAGACCTCTCTGGGATGGACAGAGAGGTGGTGGAGGAGAGCGTGGTGGCGATGGAGGCCGTGGTCGCCTCCTCAAACGATGGAGGGGTGCAGGGTAGAAGGTCTGGTCGCCCTGAGAGAGAGAGAGAAGAGACAAGGGGGAGATGTGGGGAGAGAGAATCAGAACAGGTTATCAAAACACCTGCATTCAGTCTCTGTCAACAGCGAGGATAAAATGACACCGCTGCGTGAATGTGGAGTGTGTGAATTTGACGGTGGGGGGTATTTATATAATCTAGGTCCTCTACCCTCGTCCTCCAGTGTGGGGAAGCTGCGTGCTCCTCTCAGGTCATACATGTTATCGTCTCCCTCCGAGGGCAACTGGCTGGCTGACCAGGCGGCTCCAGGGCCGGTGTACTTAGGCACAGTCAGGCCCACACGACCCTTCTTAATGGGAGAAGACTTCAAGGCTGAGGAACACACAGATAAATAACATCACTTGTCCTCTTACCACCAAAGGGAACACAGTCCTATGTGTCTTTGAGAGTTCAATATCTTTCATATTTTCTCATAATGTTTCACCTCCCAATACAAAATACATAACAGAGAATTTGCAGCGAAAAAGTGCATCATTCAAAAGAGATCAATTTAAATACATCAAGTTGAAAACCAATCACCAAGTGAATTGAGCAGGTGTTTGTTTTCCTGGAAACGTGTGTGTGTCCGTCTAACTGGTAGTATAGTCTAGTCTGGTCTACTCACAGGAGCTCTTCTTGAACACATTGCTGCTCATGAATTTGAAGAACCTGTCTGCATAGAAGCCAGGCCGATGGACTGATACGGTGTCCTGGGGGGTATGGGAAGATAAAGAAAGCAAATGAGAGAGAGGTAGCAAAAACAGGAGAGAGAGACACAGTGAGAGAAAGAGAGAGGGAGAGAGAGACACAGTGAGAGAAAGAGAGAGGGAGAGAGAGACACAGTGAGAGAAAGAGAGAGGGAGAGAGAGACACAGTGAGAGAAAGAGAGAGGGAGAGAGAGAGACAGTGAGAGAAAGAGAGGGAGAGAGAGACACAGTGAGAGAAAGAGAGAGAGAGAGAAACAGTGAGAGAAAGAGAGAGGGAGAGAGAGACACAGTGAGGGGAGAGAGACACAGTGAGAGAAAGAGAGAGGGAGAGACAGTGAGAGAAAGAGAGAGGGAGAGACAGTGAGAGAAAGAGAGAGGGAGAGAGAGACACAGTGAGAGAAAGAGAGAGGGAGAGAGAGACACAGTGAGAGAAAGAGAGAGGGAGAGAGAGACACAGTGAGAGAAAGAGAGAGGGAGAGAGAGAGACACAGTGAGAGAAAGAGAGGGAGAGAGAGACACAGTGAGAGAAAGAGAGAGAGAGACAGTGAGAGAAAGAGTGAGAGAAGTGAGAGAGAGGGAGAGAGAGAGACAGTGAGAGAAAGAGAGAGGGAGAGAGAGACACAGTGAGAGAAAGAGAGAGGGAGAGAGAGAGACACAGTGAGAGAAAGAGAGAGGGAGAGAGAGAGACAGTGAGAGAAAGAGAGAGGGAGAGAGAGAGACAGTGAGAGAAAGAGAGAGGGAGAGAGAGAGACAGTGAGAGAAAGAGAGAGGGAGAGAGAGAGACAAATAAAGAGGGCAAGAGAGAACAACACATTTACTTTAAATACAGTCCATCTCTCCAGAGAGAGGCCATTCTTAGTTAGGATGCTGCACACCTCACTGTATGGCCTAATTTATTCATCCTTTCTCTCTAGAGTAGGACAGGTCAAACGACCCAGGACACACACTCTCTCCAACTCATTACACATGCACCAGTGGGCTAAGATCACATGGCTGGACAGGACACACAACTCGGGTGTTTGGTTCAGTCTGACCCAGAAAGAGAGGGTGAGAGATGACCCCCCCCCCCCGTATCTTCTCAGTGAGGTACCAGAGACTCCTGCTGTTGTTGCCCCACCCTCCACCTCTCCCCCAGCCCCTGATGCTCCTGGAGACCCTGCTAAACCCTCTGCTGCTCAAGCCCCTGGCCTGGAGTACACTGCTTCGGTCCCGGAGGCCCCTGCCAGTCTTTAAGGTGGTGGAGGCTGAGCGGGACCGCCGGGGCAGCATGGTGTCAGGGTCTGGATTCACCAGCCAAGTCTCCCAGGATGACAACAATCACAGACATATACTTTGTAAGCTGTGCTGTCATTGGCTCAACACACATGCACACACACCCGAGAGAGAGAGATGTGGTATAACCCCATCACTCAGTCATTATGCTGGTTTCCCAACACGTCACAGTCTTGTTAAACCATGTCAGGGGGGAGAGAGAGAGAGTGAGTGAGAAATAACAGTTCTACAGTGCCGTCAGAAAGTATTCACACCCCTTGACTTTTCCACATTTTGTTGTGTTACAGACTGAATTTAAAATTGAATACACATTGATTTTTTGACACTGGCCTACTACACACAATACCCCATAATGTCAAAGTGGAATTATGTTTTTCAAAATGTTTACAAATTAATAAAACATGAAAAGCTCAAATGTCTTGAGTCAATAAGTATTCAACCCCCTTTGTTATGGCAGGCCTACATAAGTTCAGGAGTAAAACGTTGCTTAATAAGTCACGTAATAAGTTGCAAGGACTGCATGGAATAATAGTGTTCATCTCTATACCCCACACATACACTTATCTGTAAGGTCCCTCAGTCGAGCAGTGAATTTCAAACACATATTCAACCACTAAGACCAATGGAGGTTATCCAATGCCTCGTAAAGGGCACCAATGGTAGATGGGTAAAAAAAAACGAAACAACAGACATTGAATATCCCTTTGAGCATGGTGAAGTTATTCATTAATGGCTGTGATAGGAGAAAACCGAGGTTGGACCAACATTGTATTTACTCCACAATACTAACCTAACTGGTATTGAGTGAAAAGAAGGAAGCCTGTAAAGAAGACAAAACATTCTAAATCATGTTTGCAACAAGGCACTAAGGTAATACTGCAAAAAATGTGGCAAAGCAATTACCTTTTTGTCCTGAATACAACGTGTTATGTTTGGGGCAAATCCAATAAAACACATTACTGTGTACCACACTCTATATTTTCAAGCGTAGTGGTGGCTGATCATGTTATGGGTATGCTTGCAATCGTTAAGGATTGGGGAGTTTTTCAGGATAAAAAAACAAATGGAATGGAGGACAGGCAAAATTCTAGAGGAAAACCTGATTCAGTCTGCTTTTCAAAAGACAATGGTAGATTAATTCACCATTCAGCAGGACAACAACCTAAAACACAAGACCAAATCTACATTGGAGCTGCTTACCAAGAAGACAGTGAATGTTACGGAGTTTCAGAGTTACAGTTTTGACTTAAATCTACTTGAAAATCTATGGCAAGACCTGAAAATGGTTGCCTAACAATGACCAACAACCAAATTGACAGACCTTGAAGAATTTAGAAAATAACAAATGGGAAAATGTTGCACAATCCAGGTGTGGAAAGCTCTTAGAGACTTACTCAGAAAGACTCACAGCTGCAATTGCTTCTAAAGGTGCTTCTACAAAGTGTTGACTCAGGGGTGTGAATACTTAGAGTTGAAGTCAGAAGTGTACATACACTTAGGTTGGAGTGGTTGAAAAACTAGTTTTAATGACTTTTGTTAACAAACTATAGTTTTGGCAAGTCGGTTAGGACATCTACTTTGTGCATAACACAAGTAATTCTTCCAACAATTGTTTACAGACAGATTATTAACACTATTCCAGTGGGTCAGAAGTTTACATACACTAAGTAGACTGTGCCTTTAAACAGCTTGGATAATTACAGAAAATGGCTTTAGAAGCTTCTGATAGGCTAATTGACATAATTTGAGTCAAATGGAGGTGAACCTGTGGATGTATTTCAAGGCCTACCTTAAAACTCAGTGCCTCGTTATTTGACATCATCGGAAAACCAAAAGAAATCAGCCAAAACCTCAGAAAAAAATTTATAGACGCCCACAAGTCTGGTTCATCTTTGGGAGCAATTTCCAAACGCCTGAAGGTCCCACGTTCATCTGTACAAGTAATAGTACGCAAGTATAAACACCATGGGACCACGCTGCGGTCATAGCGCTCAGGAAGGAGATGCGTTCGGTCTCCTAGAGATGACCATGATGAGACTGAAAAAGTGTGTGCGAGCAAGGAGGCCTACAAACCTCCTCTGTCAGGAGGAATGGGCCAAAATTCACCCAGCTTATTGTGTGAAGCTTGTGGAAGGCTACCCGAAACGTTTGACCCAAGTTAAACAATTTAAAGGAAATGCTCCCAAATACTAATTGAATGTATGTACACTTCTGACCCACTGGGAATGTGATGAAAGAAATAAAAGCTGAAATAAATAATTCTCTCTACTATTATTCTGAAATTTCACATTCTTAATATAAAGAAGTTATCCTTTCTGACCTAAGTCAGATAGTTTTTACTTGGATTAAATGCCAGGAATTGTGAAAAACTGAGTTTAAATGTATTTGGATAAGGTGTATGTAAACCTCCGACTTCAACTGTCTGTAAATTCGATATTTCTATATTTGATTGTCAATACAATTACAAATATTTCTAAAAACATGTTTCACTTTGTCATTACGGGGTATTGTGTGTAGATGGTTGAGAAAAACACATTTCGGGGGGAATAAGTCAAGGGGTATGAATACTTTATGAAAACACTGTTTATTATGAGCAAGAAGCTGATGTCTGAGAGAAATGGGGAGGCTGAGGTGCTTGAGGTCAGAGGATATGTTAGTGATGGAGAGGGGGATGATGAGAAGAGGCTCTTATTGTGTCCCTGAGTACACGTGTACTGGACAGATTCACTAAGGAGGGCTCGCTCGCACGCACGCACGCACGCACGCACGCGTGCACGCACACACACACACACACACACACACACACACACACACACACACACACACACACACACACACACACACACACACACACACACACACACACACACACACACACACACACACACACACACACACACACACACACACACACAACCCTGCTTCTGCACAGTAGCAACCTGTCTGTATAGCTGTGATTTCATCAATAAATTCATGAGGGGAAAGAATGGCAGTAACCTCAAGGTCAGAGTATAGAGTACTCAGAAGCCAGACAGAGAGAGGGGGATGAAACAGACGGTGGCTTGCTGTTCAATCATTAAAACCGCACAACAGGTCAAATCTCCAATAGTCTGCACACCTGTCTGTCTGTGAGGAGCTGGAGTAAAGCTGTCTGTCAAACAGGACTAGGAGCTCAGGTGCATTCTGTTTCCATTGATCATCCTTGAGATGTTTCTACAACTTGATTGGAGTCCACCTGTGGTAAATTCAATTGATTGGACATGACTTCGAAAGGCACACAGCTGTCTATATAAGGTCCCACAGTTGACAGAGCATGTCAGAGCAAAAACCAAGCCATGAGGTTGAAGAAATTGTCCGTAGAACTCAGACAGAATTGTGTTGAGGCGCAGATCTGGGGAAGGGAAACAAAACATTTCTTCAGCATTGAAGGTCCCCAATAACACAATGGCCGCCATCATTCTGAAATGGAAGACGTTTGGAACCACCAAGACTCTTCCTAGAGCTGGTCGTACGGCCAAACTGAGCAATCGGTGGAGAAGGGCCTTGGTCGGGCAGGTGACAAGGAACTCGATGGTCACTCTGACAGAGTTCTAGAGTTCCTCTGTGGAGATGGGAGAACCTTCCAGAAGGACAGCCATCTCTGCAGCACTCCACCAATCAGACAGAAGCCACTCCTCAGTAAAAGGCCCGCTTTGAGTTTGCCAAATATGAAACCAAGATTGAACTCTTCGGCATGAATGCCAAGCGATACGTCTGGAGGAAACCTGGCACCATCACTATGGTGAAGCATGGTGGTGGCAGCATCATGCTGTGGGTATGTTTTTCAGCTGCATGGACTGGAAGACCAGTCAGGATCAAGGCAAAGATGAACGGAGCAAAGTACAGAGAGATCCTTGATGAAAACCTGCTCCAGAGCACTCAGACTGGGGGTGAAGGTTCACCTTCAAGCAGGACAATAACCCTAAGCACACAGCCAAGACAACACAGGAGTGGACTCGGGACAAGTCTCCGATGCTCCCCATCCAGCAACACTCCCCATCCAACCTGACAGAGCTTGAGAGAATCTGCAGAGAAGAATGGGAGAAACTACCCCAAAAAAGGTGTCAAGCTTGTAGCGTCATACCCAAGAAGACTCAATGCCTTAATCGCTGCAAAAAGTGCTTCAACAAAGTACTGAGTAAATTGTCTGAATACTTTTATTCATTATGAGTTATTGTGTGTAGATTGATGAGGGGGAAAAAACGATTTAATACATTTTAGAATAAGGCTGCAACGTAACAAAACGTGAAAAAGGTCAAGTGGTGTGAATTACGTTCCGAAGGCACTGTATATTGTTAATGACTGTGTTCATAAAGAGCTCAGATATGATTACATAGCCCAGACTGACTGTACTAGGAAATACAAATAAAGAAGGCTCATTACGAAGGTTAAACTCACCCCATCGTGAACCAAAGCCTTCCACGTGTGCTCCAGTTTCTTTATTAACCTGGAGCCGGAAAGAGAAACAACACTTTAAACGTTTGGTATTAAAAATCGATTAACCCGTTAGAGTCTAAGTCCTGTCTAAGTCAGAATAGGGGTGGGGGTACTACTAAGCTATATGGAATTGTTTTAAGAAGGTCATACCAAGGATAATTTTGCTATTTGATTTTGAATGTTTAGACCCTTTGAAGTATCAAAAAAATATATACAAAAATGATTTGATGAACATGTTTATTTGGCCTTACTGTTATTAGCCCGTAGAAATGCATTGAATAACACATTCACTACATGGAACAGACAGTCCCCCCCCAAAAAACATCTAAAGGAAATGTGTTCTGAAGTGTCTGTCCTGTATCTGAGACATGTATTTAACCCCTTATTTTTGTCACTAAATAGTCTCCATATATACTTCCATAAATGTTTTTGATTTTTCGATGTTTGTATTATGCTAATTTGATTTTCAGGGGGGCGCAGACATTGACCTTAGGGGGTTAAGGTCACAGAGACAAATATAAACAGCGTCAACCAGCCACACTACAGGCTGTTGCTTTATACGCTGATGGAGGCTGAATATTTGATCATCTTATGATGCTGGCAGGCTGATTCTACAAGAGAGATAGTGACTGAATGAGTTATAATATAGTTACGTGGGTCACATTTATTATGCACCAAAGATTTAAAAAAAAATATACTGCTACAGATAGGGACTACCCGAATTTGTCAAATAAGGAACGTTTGTTTTAGTTTCCGTTCCAAAACATTTTGCTACAATGTGACCTAATGAACACGATTCTGTATGATATTTGTGAATACCTGTAGGATTGCAGGATGTCGATGATTCCGATGTAGAGGAGTAGACGCTCTCCTTTCCCGTTGACTGCTGGGATGCCGCCCATCCTACAGACAAACATGAAGAGATAGTCAGACACAAAGAGTGGCACTGACAAACAGAGAGGGTAGAGAGAGCTACAAGGAGACAGCTAGCAACACTCAAACACCCCAGCCGGTCACAGGTCAGTCACTCACGTGTCGTCGGTGTCGATAGACTCTCCGCAGGCAGCCCCTCCCTGGATAGACTCCATGGCGGTGGAGTAGAGGGCCTTCTGGGCCACGGGCCTCTTCTCATCCTTCTCTCCTCCCTCCATCTGCTGCTCCCGCTCTGCCTGGTCGATGTTATGGACCCCCAGCAGCAAGCTGTAGTCCATGATCTTAAAGCTCTCCAGCACCTGGAAATAGACACAGATATATAGGTTTCAGTTATAGGACTGTGCCAGGCCTATGAGCCCTATGATTGATCCTTGGGATCCTTCACAATGATCTTTTCTATTAGAAATGGGGGTATTAAAAAGTGAACCTGTACTGCAGCGTAGTATTTTACATTTGCTTCACAGGGGATGTAACTGCACAGTCAGGGGCATATTTCAGAAATGTATTTCATTAATAACTTGCTGCTCGACGTCAAAGGAATTGACAATATTAATAATATACCTTGCTGCAGTAAGTAACTTTTTAGTGCCCTCAACTGTAGATGCTAAGTTAAAAAGTATGTCAATGTGTAATTTAAACCCTGATAGCAATGGGTCCTAAACCTGGCTGGTTTTCCTCACCAGACAGTCTCTCTGCAGGGTCTTGACCAGAGCGCTGTACATATCCTGGTCCAGCATCAGGCCATCCTGCAGGTCCTGCATGAAGTCCAGGTCTTTGAAGGTGGGCTTGGCCTTCTGTCTCTCCTTCTTGGAGGCACAGCGTTTGTACGTGGAGCCCTTCAGGTCGAACTTGAGGTGCATGCGGACGGCGCGCGGTAGAACGTTGTTCATGACCACCATGCGGATGTTCTTACCGCCAGACTGGATGCAGTACAGGCCGAAGAACTTGGGTAGCAGGGTACGAGGGTTCTGGTTGAGGTTCTGGAGAGAGGGAGGAAAAGAGAGAGAAAGATGCAGTAAGAAAAAGACCAACATTACCAAGAGCACAGGATAGTTTTGAAGAAAACAGTCTTTGATTTGGTACCTTTCATTTTAACCCTGGTAATTAGGTAACCTGCTCTTTAAAATAGATGTGCCTGCAATGTTTGTGAGGTATGTGAGCCACAGTTTTTTTTAATGGTTTTAACTTGATCTGGAAAGGCAATACATACAATCATTTTGAACAGTTTTTATCTCAGTCTTTGTTTTTAAGCCTTTTTAAATGGATATTTCAGTATTTTGGCAATGAGGCCTTTTATCTACTTCCCTAGAGTCCAATTAACTCATGGATACAAATGTTATTTAACCTTTATTTACCCCGTTCCGCTAGCGGAACCCCTCGCCAACAGCCAATGAAATTGCAGGGCGCCAAATACAAATCAACAGAAATCTCATTAATCAAATTTCTCAAACATACCAGTATTAGGCACCATTTTAAAGATAAAATTCTCGTTAATCCAGCCACATTGTCTGACTTCAAAAATGCTTTACAGCGAAAGCTCCACAAACGATTAAGTTAGGTCACCACTAACTCATTTTTCCAGCCAAAGAGAGGAGTCACAAAAAGCACAAATAGAGAGAAAATGAATCACTAACATTTGATGATCTTCATCAGATGACACTCAAAGACCTTCATGTTACACAATATATGTATGTTTTGTTCGGTAAAGTTCATATTTATATCCAAAAATCTTATTTTACATTGGCGTGTTACGTTCAGTAGTTCCAAAACATGCAGTGATATTGCAGAGAGCCACATGAATTCACAGAAACACTCATAATAAATGTTGATGAAAATACAACTATTATACATGGAACTTAGATACACTTCACCTTAATGCAACCGCTGTGTCAGATTTCAAAAAACTTTTTAAAACTTAAAAAGCATCTGAGAACGGCGCTCAGAGCCCAAACCAGCCAGATTAATATCCGCCATGTTGGGTAGTCAACATTATTCATAAATAGCATTATAAATATTAACTTACCTTTGATGATCTTTATCAGAACGGACTCCAAGGAATCGCAGCAAAAAATGCTTGTTTTGTTCGATAATGTCCATAATTTATGTCCATTTATGTCCAATAGCTTCTTTTGTTAGGGCGTTTGGTAAACAAATCCAAAAGCGCGATCTGGTCCATTCGGACGAAACGTACAAAAAGTTATATTACAGGTCGAAGAAACTTGTCAAACTAAGTATAGAATCAATCTTTAGGATGTTTTTATCATAAAAGTTCAATAATGTTCCAACCAAATAATTCCATTGTCTGTAGAAAAGCAATGGAACGAGAGCTACCTCTCAAGTGAAAGCGCGTGACTGAGAACGAGGCTGTAGGCAGACCCCTTAGTCAAACAGCTCCCATCAGGCCCCCCTTCACATGAGCTGCCTGTGGAAGCCCTAGGAAGTGCAAAATAACCCATATCTCACTGTGTATTTGATAGGGGCAAGTTCAAAAACTACAAACCTCAGATTTCCCACTTCCTGTTTGGATTTTTTTCTCAGGTTTTTGCCAGCCATATGAGTTCTGTTATACTCACAGACATCATTCAAACAGTTTTAGAGACTTCAGGGTGTTTTCTATCCAATACTACTAATACTATTCATATATTAGCATCTGGGACTGAGTAGGAGGCAGTTCACTCTGGGCACGCTATTCATCCAAAAGTCAAAATGCTGCCCCCTATCCCAAATTAAGAACAAAATCTTATTTTACAATGACGGTCTACCCTGGCCGAACCCTAACAACGCTGGGCCAATTGTGCGCCGCCCTATGGGACTCCCAATCACAGCCGGTTGTGATACAGCCAGGGATTAAACCAGGATTTGTAGTGACGCCTCTAGCACTGAGATGCAGTGCCTTTGACCTCTGCGCCACTTGGGAGTTATGTCTCTGTGTCTAGTTTCAAGGATGTAATGACTGGAAGTCTATGGGTATCTACTAGCATGCTAACTAGCAGATACTTTCAGTCATTGCGCTGACGCTAGTTAGCAACTTCATACTGCACGGAGAAACATAAAAATGGTATCCACATTGCCAAAATCCCAAAGTATCCATTTAGGTGATTGAGTAAGGCCAGCCCCGTCACAGTACCACATGATTCCTCAAGACCAAACCAACCTCACCCCTGCAAAATATTCACAACACAAGAGTAGCCAAACAATACCAAAAGCAGTAACGCAAAGTACGAGACGTTCAAACTAACCTAATTCACAATTTCGTAAAACTATCTCCTTATCATCACTCTGCTTTAAATATTTAAGTAGTCAACCCAAATAAGTGAGGTAAGCCAAGCAACACACGTTCCTTAAACATTAAAAGTAATGACAGAATCCCATTAAAGTAATTACCAGGAGCCAGCTTCTTATCCACTCAAAGAGTGCAACTCCTGGCAGACACAGAGAGAGAGAGAGAGAGAGGAGGGAGAGAGACGGGAAGAGACAGACAGAGAAAGGAGGGGGCCGGAGGGGTCACTGGGCTCCAACAGCAAGCAATAAGGCCTTCAGGCTTTTAGGCCACAGCCAGTGATCTTCACAAGAGAGACAGACTGGGGGCATTTTAAATTTGATTTTGTACCTTTATTTAACCAGGCAAGTCAGTTAAGAACACATTCTTCATGAGACCAAGAGAGCGAGAGACGGAAAGAGGGAGTGAATTCCCATCATCCAGCAACACATGCCCCCTCTGTCCCTGAGTGGATGGAACAGCGCTGACAAGTCAACAAGAGAGAGACACATGAGAGAGAAAGCAGGGGATGAAAGAGGGGGATAGAGAGTAGAGGTCGACCGATTAATAGGAATGGCCGATTTAATTAGGGCCGATTTCAAGTTTTCATAATAATCAGTAATCGGCATTTTTGGACACATTTTTGGACCTGTTATGCGAGTGCAGCAAGGAACCAAGGTAAGGTGCTAGATAGCATTAAACTTACCTTATAAAAAACAATCAATCTTAACATAATCACTAGTTAACTACACATGGATGATGATATTACTAGTTTACCTAGCTTGTCCTGCATTGCAAATAATCGACGTGGTGCCTGTTAATTTATCATTGAATCAGCACCAATGTGTACCGAACCATAAACATCAATGCCTTTCTTAAAATCAATACACAAGTATATATTTTTAAACCTGCATATTTAGTTAATGTTGCCTGCTAACATGAATTTATTTAACTAGGGAAATTGTGTCACTTATCTTGCGTTCTGTCCAACAGAGTCAGGGTATATGCAGCAGTTTGGACCGCCTGGCTCGTTGCGAACTGTGTGAAGACCATTTCTTCCAAACAAAGACCGTAATTAATTTGCCAGAATTTTACGTAATTATGACATAACATTGAAGGTTGTGCAATGTAACAGGAATATTTAGACTTAGGGATGCCACCCGTTAGATAAAATACGGAACGGTTCCGTATTCCACTGAAATAATAAACGTTGTTTTTGAAATGATAGTTTCCGGATTTTACCATATTAATGACCTAAGGCCCGTATTTCTGTGTGTTATTATATTATAATTAAGTCTCTGATTTGATAGAGCAGTCTGACTGAGCGGTGGTAGGCCACAGCAGGCTCGTAAGCATTCATTCAAACAGCACTTTCGTGTATTTGCCAGCAGCTCTTCGTAATGCTTCAAGCATTGCGCTGTTTACGACTTCAAGCCTATCAACTCCTGAGATTAGGCTCACAATACTAAAGTACCTATTAGAACATCCAAAGGTCAAAGGGATATGAAATACACATGGTATAGAGAGAAATAGTCCTATAGTAACTACAACCTAAAACTTCTTACCTGGGAATTTTGAAGACTCATGTTAAAAGAAACCACCAGCTTTCATATGTTCTGAGCAAGGAACTTAAACGCTAGCTTTTTTACATGGCACATATTGAGCTTTTGCTTTCTTCTCCAACACTTTGTTTTTGCATTATTTAAACCAAATGTAATATGTTTCATTATTTATTTGAGACTAAATTGATTTATTGATGTATTATATTAAGTTAAAATAAGTGTTCATTCAGTATTGCTGTAATTGTCATTATTACAAATATATATATAAAAATTGTCCGATTAATCGGTATCGGCTTCGTTTAGTCCTGCAATAATCGGTATCGGCGTTTAAAAAATCATAATCGGTCGACCTATAATAGAGAGGGAGAGAAAGATGTGAGGGTGAGAAAGAGATGTGAGAGGGAGAGAAAAATAAAGAGATGTGAGAGGGTGAGAGAGAGTAAGAGATGTGAGAGGGAGAGAAAAAGAAAGATGCGAGAAGGAGAGAAAAAAAAAGAGATGTAAGAGATGTGAGGAGAGAAAAAGAAAGATGCGAGAGGGAGAGAAAAAGAAAGATGTGAGAGGGAGAGAAAACGAAAGAGATGTGAGAGGGAGAGCGAAAGTAAGAGATGTGAGAGGGAGAGAGAGTAAGAGATGTGAGAGGGTGAGAAAAAGAAAGATGTGAGAGAGAGTAAGAGATGTGAGAGGGAGAGCGAGAGTAAGAGATGTGAGAGGAAGAGAAAAAGAAAGATGTGAGAGGGTGAGAGAGAGTAAGAGATGTGAGAGAGTAAGAGATGAGTGAGGGTGAGAGAGTAAGAGATGTGAGAGGAGAGAAAAAGAAAGAGATGTGAGAGGGAGAGAGAGTAAGAGATGTGAGTGGGTGAGAAAAAGAAAGATGTGAGAGAGAGAGTAAGAGATGTGAGAGGGAGAGAGAGTAAGAGATGTGAGAGGGTGAGAAAAATAAAGATGTGAGAGAGAGAGTAAGAGATGTGAGAGAGAGAGCGAGAGTAAAAGATGTGAGAGGGAGAGAGAGTAAGAGATGTGAGAGGGTGAGAAAAAGAAAGATGTGAGAGAGAGTAAGAGATGTGAGAGGGAGAGCGAGAGTAAGAGATGTGAGAGGAAGAGAAAAATAAAGATGTGAGAGGGTGAGAGAGAGTAAGAGATGTGAGAGGGTGAGAGAGAGTAAGAGATGTGAGAGGGAGAGAAAAAGAAAGAGATGTGAGAGGGTGAGAAAAAGAAAGATGCGAGAGGGAGAGAAAAAGAAAGATGCGAGAGGGAGAGAAAAAGAAAGATGTGAGAGGGAGAGAAAACGAAAGAGATGTGAGAGGGTGAGAGACAGTAGGATGTGAGGGAGAGAGAGAGTAAGAGATGTGAGAGGGAGAGCGAAAGTAAGAGATGTGAGAGGGAGAGAGAGTAAGAGATGTGAGAGGGTGAGAAAAAGAAAGATGTGAGAGAGAGTAAGAGATGTGAGAGGGAGAGCGAGAGTAAGAGATGTGAGAGGAAGAGAAAAAGAAAGATGTGAGAGGGTGAGAGAGAGTAAGAGATGTGAGAGAGTAAGAGATGAGTGAGGGTGAGAGAGTAAGAGATGTGAGAGGAGAGAAAAAGAAAGAGATGTGAGAGGGAGAGAGAGTAAGAGATGTGAGTGGGTGAGAAAAAGAAAGATGTGAGAGAGAGAGTAAGAGATGTGAGAGGGAGAGAGAGTAAGAGATGTGAGAGGGTGAGAAAAAGAAAGATGTGAGAGAGAGAGTAAGAGATGTGAGAGAGAGAGTGAGAGTAAAAGATGTGAGAGGGAGAGAGAGTAAGAGATGTGAGAGGGTGAGAAAAAGAAAGATGTGAGAGAGAGTAAGAGATGTGAGAGGGAGAGCGAGAGTAAGAGATGTGAGAGGAAGAGAAAAATAAAGATGTGAGAGGGTGAGAGAGAGTAAGAGATGTGAGAGGGTGAGAGAGAGTAAGAGATGTGAGAGGGAGAGAAAAAGAAAGATTCGAGAGGGAGAGAAAAAGAAAGAGATGTGAGAGGGTGAGAAAAAGAAAGATGCGAGAGGGAGAGAAAAATAAAGATGTGAGAGGGTGAGAGACAGTAGGAAATGTGAGAGAGAGAAAAAAGAAAGAGATGTGAGAGACAGTAGAGATGTGAGGGAGAGAGAGAGTAAGAGATGTGAGAGGGTGAGAAAAAGAAAGAGATGTGAGAGGGTGAGAGACAGTAGGAGATGTGAGAGGAGAGAAAAAGAAAGATGCGAGAGGGAGAGAAGAAGAAAGAGATGTGAGAGGGTGAGAGAGAGTAAGAGATGTGACCAGGAGAGAAAAAGAAAGATGTGAGAGGGGAGAGAAAATAAAGATGCGAGAGGGAGAGAAAAAGAAAGAGATGTGAGATGGTGAGAGAGTAAGAGATGTGAGAGGAGAGAAAAAGAAAGATGTGAGGGGAGAGAAAATAAAGATGTGAGTGGGAGAGAAAAAGAAAAGATGTGAGAGGGAGAGAAAAAGAAAGATGCGAGAGGGAGAGAAAAGAAAGAGATGTGAGAGGGTGAGAGAAAAGAAAGATGTGAGTGGGAGAGAAAAAGAAAGAGATGTGAGAGAGGTGAGAGAGAGTAAGAGATGTGAGAGGGAGAGAAAAAGAAAGAGATGTGAGAGGAGAGAAAAATAAAGATGAGAGGGAGAGAAAAAGAAAGAGATGTGAGAGGGTGAGAGAGAGTAAGAGATGTGAGTGGGTGAGAAAAAGAAAGATGTGAGAGGGTGAGAGAGAGTAAGAGATGTGAGAGGGTGAGCGAGAGTAAGAGATGTGAGAGGGAGAGAGAGTAAGAGATGTGAGAGGGTGAGAAAAAGAAAGATGAGAGAGAGAATAAGAGATGAGAGAGGGTGAGAAAAAGTAAGAGATGTGAGAGGAGAGAAAAAGAAAGAGATGTGAGAGGGAGAGAAAAAGAAAGAGATGTGAGAGGAGAGAAAAATACAGATGAGAGGAGAGAAAAAGAAAGAGATGTGAGAGGGGAGAGAGAGTAAGAGATGTGAGTGGGTGAGAAAAAGAAAAGATGTGAGAGAGAGAGTAAGAGATGTGAGAGGAGAGAGAGTAAGAGATGTGAGAGGTGAGAAAAAGAAAGATGTGAAGAGAAAGAGATGTGAGAGGGAGAGAGAGAGTAAAAGATGTGACCAGGAGAGAAAAAGAAGAGATGTGAGAGGGAGAGAAAAATAAAGATGCGAGAGGGAGAAAAAAAAGAGATGTGAGATGGTGAGAGAGAGTAAGAGATGTGAGAGGGAGAGAAAAAAAAAGATGTGAGAGGGAGACAAAAATAAAGATGCGAGAGGGAGAGAAAAAGAAAGAGATGTGAGAGGGTGAGAAAAAGAAAGATGCGAGAGGGAGAGAAAAATAAAGATGTGAGAGGGTGAGAGACAGTAGGAAATGTGAGAGGAGAGAAAAAGAAAGAGATGTGAGAGACAGTAGGAGATGTGAGAGGGTGAGAGAGAGTAAGAGATGTGAGAGGGTGAGAAAAAGAAAGAGATGTGAGAGGGTGAGAGACAGTAGGAGATGTGAGAGGAGAGAAAAAGAAAGATGCGAGAGGGAGAGAAAAGAAAGATGTGAGAGGGTGAGAGAGAGTAAGAGATGTGACCAGGAGAGAAAAAGAAAGATGTGAGAG
This sequence comes from Oncorhynchus gorbuscha, assembly GCF_021184085.1. Taxonomy (NCBI): domain Eukaryota; kingdom Metazoa; phylum Chordata; class Actinopteri; order Salmoniformes; family Salmonidae; genus Oncorhynchus; species Oncorhynchus gorbuscha. The sequence goes on from NC_060174.1 coordinate 21,208,352, forward strand.
GGAGAGAGAAAATAAAGATGTGAGAGGGAGAAAAAGAAAGAGATGTGAGATGGTGAGAGAGAGTAAGAGATGTGAGAGGGAGAGAAAAAGAAAGATGTGAGGGGAGAGAAAAATAAAGATGCAAGAGGGAGAGAAAAAGAAAGAGATGTGAGAGGGAGAGAAAAAGAAAGATGAGAGGAGAGAAAAAGAAAGAGATGTGAGAGGGTGAGAGAGTAAGAGATGTGAGTGGGTGAGAAAAAAAGAAAGAGATGTAAGAGAGGGAGGAGAGAGAGTAAGAGATGTGAGAGGGAGAGAAAAAGAAAGAGATGTGAGAGGAGAGAAAAATAAAGATGCGAGAGGGAGAGAAAGAGTAAAAGATGTGAGAGGGTGAGAGAGAGTAAGAGATGTGAGTGGGTGAGAAAAAGAAAGATGTGAGAGAGAGAGTAAGAGATGTGAGAGGGAGAGCGAGAGTAAGAGATGTGAGAGGGAGAGAAAAATAAAGATGTGAGAGGGTGAGAAAAAGAAAGATGTGAAGAGAATAAGAGATGAGAGGGTGAGAGAGAGTAAGAGATGTGAGAGGAGAGAAAAAAAAAAGATGTGAGAGGGAGAGAAAAAGAAAGAGATGTGAGAGGGTGAGAAAAATACAGATGAGAGGAGAGAAAAATAAAGAGATGTGAGAGGGAGAGACAGTAGGAGATGTGAGTGGGAGAGAAAAAGAAAGATGATGTGAGAGACAGTAGGAGATGTGAGAGGGGAGAGAGAGTAAGAGATGTGAGAGGGTGAGAAAAAGAAAGATGTGAGAGGGTAAGAGATGTAGGAGAGAGAGAGGAGAGTAAAAGATGATGAGAGGGAGAGAGAGTAAGAGATGTGAGAGGGTGAGAAAAAGAAAGAGATGTGACCAGGAGAGAAAAAGAAAGATGTGAGGGGGAGAGAAAAATAAAGATGTGAGAGGAGAGAAAAATAAAGATGTGAGAGGGTGAGAGAGAGTAAGAGATGTGAGAGGGTGAGAAAGTAAAGATGTGAGAGGGAGAAAAATAAAGATCGAGAGGGAGAGAAAAAGAAAGAGATGTGAGAGGGAGAGAAAAAGAAAGATGCGAGAGGGAGAGAAAAATAAAGATGTGAGAGGGTGAGAGACAGTAGGAAATGTGAGAGGAGAGAAAAAAAGAAAGAGAGAGGGTGAGAGACAGTAGGAGATGTGAGAGGGTGAGAGAGAGTAAGAGATGTGAGAGGGTGAGAAAAAGAAAAGATGTGAGAGGGTGAGAGAAAGAAAGATGATGAGAGGAGAGAAAAAGAAAGATGCGAGAGGGAGAGAAGAAGAAAGAGATGTGAGAGGGTGAGAGAGAGTAAGAGATGTGACCAGGAGAGAAAAAGAAAGATGTGAGGGGGAGAGAAAAATAAAGATGCGAGAGGGAGAGAAAAAGAAAGAGATGTGAGAGGGAGAGAAAAAGAAAGATGCGAGAGGGAGAGAAAATGAAAGAGATGTGAGAGGGTGAGAGAGTAAGAGATGTGAGTGGGTGAGAAAAAGAAAGAGATGTGAGAGGGTGAGAGAGAGTAAGAGATGTGAGAGGGTGAGAGAGAGTAAGAGATGTGAGAGGGAGAGAAAAATAAAGATGCGAGAGGGAGAGAAAAAGAAAGATGTGAGAGGGAGAGAAAACGAAAGAGATGTGAGAGGGTGAGAAAAAGAAAGAGATGTGAGAGGGAGAGAGAGTAAGAGATGTGAGTGGGTGAGAAAACGAAAGATGTGAGAGAGAGAGTAAGAGATGTGAGAGGGAGAGAGAGTAAGAGATGTGAGAGGGTGAGAAAAAGAAAGATGTGAGAGAGAGAGTAAGAGATGTGAGAGAGAGAGCGAGAGTAAAAGATGTGAGAGGGAGAGAGAGTAAGAGATGTGAGAGGGTGAGAAAAAGAAAGATGTGAGAGAGTAAGAGATGTGAGAGGGAGAGCGAGAGTAAGAGATGTGAGAGGAAGAGAAAAATAAAGATGTGAGAGGGTGAGAGAGAGTAAGAGATGTGAGAGGGTGAGAGAGAGTAAGAGATGTGAGAGGGAGAGAAAAAGAAAGATTCGAGAGGGAGAGAAAAAGAAAGAGATGTGAGAGGGTGAGAAAAAGAAAGATGCGAGAGGGAGAGAAAAATAAAGATGTGAGAGGGTGAGAGACAGTAGGAAATGTGAGAGGAGAGAAAAAGAAAGAGATGTGAGAGACAGTAGGAGATGTGAGAGGGTGAGAGAGAGTAAGAGATGTGAGTGGGTGAGAAAAAGAAAGAGATGTGAGAGGGTGAGAGAGAGTAAGAGATGTGAGAGGGAGAGAAAAAGAAAGAGATGTGAGAGGGAGAGAAAAATAAAGATGCGAGAGGGAGAGAAGAAGAAAGAGATGTGAGAGGGTGAGAGAGAGTAAGAGATGTGACCAGGAGAGAAAAAGAAAGATGTGAGGGGGAGAGAAAAATAAAGATGCGAGAGGGAGAGAAAAAGAAAGAGATGTGAGAGGGTGAGAGAGAGTAAGAGATGTGAGAGGGAGAGAAAAAGAAAGATGTGAGGGGGAGAGAAAAATAAAGATGTGAGAGGGAGAAAAAGAAAGAGATGTGAGAGGGAGAGAAAAAGAAAGATGCGAGAGGGAGAGAAAACGAAAGAGATGTGAGAGGGTGAGAGAGTAAGAGATGTGAGTGGGTGAGAAAAAGAAAGAGATGTGAGAGGGTGAGAGAGAGTAAGAGATGTGAGAGGGAGAGAAAAAGAAAGAGATGTGAGAGGGAGAGAAAAATAAAGATGCGAGAGGGAGAGAAAAAGAAAGAGATGTGAGAGGGTGAGAGAGAGTAAGAGATGTGAGTGGGTGAGAAAAAGAAAGATGTGAGAGAGAGAGTAAGAGATGTGAGAGGGAGAGCGAGAGTAAGAGATGTGAGAGGGAGAGAGAGTAAGAGATGTGAGAGGGTGAGAAAAAGAAAGATGTGAGAGAGAGTAAGAGATGAGAGAGGGTGAGAGAGTAAGAGATGTGAGAGGAGAGAAAAAGAAAGAGATGTGAGAGGGAGAGAAAAAGAAAGAGATGTGAGAGGGAGAGAAAAATACAGATGTGAGAGGAGAGAAAAAGAAAGAGATGTGAGAGGGAGAGAGAGTAAGAGATGTGAGTGGGTGAGAAAAAGAAAGATGTGAGAGAGAGTAAGAGATGTGAGAGGGATAGCGAGAGTAAGAGATGTGAGAGGAAGAGAAAAAGAAAGATGTGAGAGGGTGAGAGAGTAAGAGATGTGAGAGATAATAAGAGATGTGAGAGGGTGAGAGAGAGTAAGAGATGTGAGAGGGAGAGAAAAAGAAAGATTCGAGAGGGAGAGAAAAAGAAAGATGTGAGAGGGTGAGAGACAGTAGGAGATGTGAGAGGAGAGAAAAAGAAAGAGATGTGAGAGGGTGAGAGAAAGATGCAAGAGGGAGAGAAAAAGAAAGATGTGAGAGGGAGAGAAAAGAAAAGATGTGAGAGGGTGAGAGACAGTAGGAGATGTGAGAGGAGAGAAAAAGAAAGATGCGAGAGGGAGAGAAAACAAAAGAGATGTGAGAGGGTGAGAGACAGTAGGATGTGAGGGAGGAGCGAAAAAGTAAGAGATGTGAGAGGGAGAGAGAGTAAGAGATGTGAGAGGGTGAGAAAAAGAAAGATGTGAGAGAGAGTAAGAGATGTGAGAGGGAGAGCGAGAGTAAGAGATGTGAGAGGATGAGAAAAAGAAAGATGTGAGGGAGAGAGTAAGAGATGTGAGAGAGAAATAAAGAGATGTGAGAGGGTGAGAGAGAGTAAGAGATCTGAGAGGGAGAGAAAAAGAAAAGATGTGAGAGGGAGAGAAAAAGAAAGATGTGAGAGAGAAAACAAAAGAAAGATGTGAGAGGGTGAGAGACAGTAGGATGTGAGAGGGAGAGAGAGAGTAAGATATGTGAGAGGGAGAGAAAGTAAAAGATGTGAGAGGAGAGAAAAAGAAAGAGATGATGAGAGGGGAGAGAGAATAAGAGATGTGAGTGGGTGAAAAAGAAAGATGTGAGAGAGAGTAAGAAAGATGAGAGGAGAGAAAACAGTAAGAGATGTGAGAGGAAGAGAGAAAAATAAAGATGTGAGAGGGTGAGAGAGAGTAAGAGATGTGAGAGAGAATAAGAGATGTGAGAGGGTGAAAGATGTGAGAGAGAGTAAGAGATGTGAGAGGGAGAAAAAGAAAGATTCGAGAGGAGAGAAAAAGAAAGATGTGAGAGGGTGAGAGACAGTAGGAGATGTGAGAGGAGAGAAAAAGAAAGAGATGTGAGAGGGTGAGAAAAAGAAAGATGCAAGAGGGAGAGAAAAAGAAAGATGTGAGAGGGAGAGAAAACGAAAGAGATGTGAGAGGGTGAGAGACAGTAGGAGATGTGAGAGGGTGAGAAAAAGAAAGATGCGAGAGGGAGAGAAAAAGTAAGATGTGAGAGGGAGAGAAAACGAAAGAGATGTGAGAGGGAGAGAAAAAGAAAGAGATGTGAGAGGGTGAGAGAGAGTAAGAGATGTGAGAGGGAGAGAAAAAGAAAGATGCGAGAGGAGAGAAAAAGAAAGAGATGTGAGAGGGTGAGAGAGAGTAAGAGATGTGAGAGGGAGAGAAAAAGAAAGATGTGAGAGAGAGTAAGAGATGTGAGAGGGAGAGCGAGAGTAAGAGATGTGAGAGGAAGAGAAAAAGAAAGATGTGAGAGGGTGAGAGAGAGTAAGAGATGTGAGAGAGAATAAGAGATGTGAGAGGGTGAGAGAGAGTAAGAGATGTGAGAGGGAGAGAAAAAGAAAGATTCGAGAGGGAGAGAAAAAGAAAGATGTGAGAGGGTGAGAGACAGTAGGAGATGTGAGTGGGAGAGAAAAAGAAAGAGATGTGAGAGGGTGAGAAAAAGAAAGATGCAAGAGGGAGAGAGAGTAAGAGATGTGAGAGGGAGAGACAAATAAAGAGATGTGAGAGGGTGAGAGAGAGTAAGAGATCTGAGAGGGAGAGAAAAAGAAAGATGTGAGAGGGTGAGAGACAGTAGGAGATGTGAGAGGAGAGAAAAAGAAAAGATGCGAGAGGGAGAGAAGAAGAAAGAGATGTGAGAGGGTGAGAGAGAGTAAGAGATGTGAGAGGGAGAGAAAAAGAAAGATGCGAGAGGGAGAGAAAAAGAAAGAGATGTGAGAGGGTGAGAGAGAGTAAGAGATGTGAGAGGGAGAGAAAAAGAAAGATGTGAGAGAGAGTAAGAGATGTGAGAGGGAGAGCGAGAGTAAGAGATGTGAGAGGAAGAGAAAAAGAAAGATGTGAGAGGGTGAGAGAGAGTAAGAGATGTGAGAGAGAATAAGAGATGTGAGAGGGTGAGAGAGAGTAAGAGATGTGAGAGGGAGAGAAAAAGAAAGATTCGAGAGGGAGAGAAAAAGAAAGATGTGAGAGGGTGAGAGACAGTAGGAGATGTGAGTGGGAGAGAAAAAGAAAGAGATGTGAGAGGGTGAGAAAAAGAAAGATGCAAGAGGGAGAGAGAGTAAGAGATGTGAGAGGGAGAGACAAATAAAGAGATGTGAGAGGGTGAGAGAGAGTAAGAGATCTGAGAGGGAGAGAAAAAAAAAGAGATGTGAGAGGGTGAGAGACAGTAGGAGATGTGAGAGGAGAGAAAAAGAAAGATGCGAGAGGGAGAGAAGAAGAAAGAGATGTGAGAGGGTGAGAGAGAGTAAGAGATGTGACAGGGAGAGAAAAATAAAGATGCGAGAGGGAGAGAAAAAGAAAGAGATGAGAGGGTGAGAGAGAATAAGAGATGTGAGAGGGAGAGAAAAAGAAAGAGATGTGAGAGGGAGAGAAAAAGAAAGATGCGAGAGGGAGAGAAAACAAAAGAGATGTGAGAGGGTGAGAGACAGTAGGATGTGAGGGAGAGCGAGAGTAAGAGATGTGAGAGGGAGAGAGAGTAAGAGATGTGAGAGGGTGAGAAAAAGAAAGATGTGAGAGAGAGTAAGAGATGTGAGAGGGAGAGCGAGAGTAAGAGATGTGAGAGGATGAGAAAAAGAAAGATGTGAGAGAGAGTAAGAGATGTGAGAGAGAATAAGAGATGTGAGAGGGTGAGAGAGAGTAAGAGATGTGAGAGGGAGAGAAAAAGAAAGATGCGAGAGGGAGAGAAAAAGAAAGATATGAGAGGGAGAGAAAACAAAAGAGATGTGAGAGGGTGAGAGACAGTAGGATGTGAGGGAGAGAGAGAGTAAGATATGAGAGAGGGTGAGAGAGTAAGAGATGTGAGAGGAGAGAAAAAGAAAGATGTGAGAGGGAGAGAGAGTAAGAGATGTGAGTGGGTGAGAAAAAGAATGATGTGAGAGAGAGTAAGAGATGTGAGAGAGAATAAGAGATGTGAGAGGGTGAGAGAGAGTAAAAGATGAGAGGGAGAGAAAAAGAAAGATTCGAGAGGGAGAGAAAAAGAAAGAGATGTGAGAGGGTGAGAGAGATTAAGCGATGTGAGAGGGTGAGAAAAAGAAAGATGTGAGAGAGAGTAAGAGATGTGAGAGGATGAGAAAAAGAAAGATGTGAGAGGGTGAGAGAGAGTAAGAGATGTGAGAGAGAATAAGAGATGTGAGAGAGAATAAGAGATGTGAGAGGGAGAGAGAGTAAGAGATGTGAGAGGGAGAGAGAGGGAGAGCAAGAGTAAGAGATGTGAGAGGGTGAGAAAAAGAAAGATGTGAGAGGGTGAGAGAGAGTAAGAGATTCCAAATTCCACATTCCCAAAAAATGTTTAAAAAAATATATACAAATAAGGTCATTTTAAAGCATGCAATAAAAGTGTGGTGTACTGGGATGTGAGAGGGAGAGAGAGAGCAAGTGAAAGCATGACAGAGAATCGAGCTTGGCATTGCTAATTACAAAAGTATGGGGGGAAAACAGGCATGTAGAATGATGCCATGAGAGAGTGGAAAACAAGTGTGAGGGGGTGGCACTGACGTTTGTTACATCACCATGTTTTACATCAGGCCCCCAGCCCAACCCAGTCCTGTCAGCAGACGTGTAGAGCTGTTCTACTGTCCCCACTATGTGTCTCAGTCTTAGTCTCAGTCTGCTATGGCCTCAGGCCACAGTGAACCCGCATGGCTCACAATCCCTCATGGCTCATTAGCACGCACACCTAACACCCATTGGAATCGTGTAACCGCAATGGTCTGGAGCCAAAATGGTGGAAAAGGTCAGTGTAAATGTCTTCCTGTTGTCATAGACTAATGCTTGAGGGCATTTCCCTTCAAACGTGGGTAAATTCCTGCTCGGTTTCCATGCCTGTTAGTACATGAATATACACAAGCTTATCCCCACGGAAAATAGAAATCTAAAATAGAAACATGGACATACACTAGTACCTGGTCGGATCTGCTTTGCCTCCAGAACAGCCTGAACTTTGCTCAATTGGTATCAAGGGACTTAACATGTGCCAGGAAAACATTCCCAAAACCATTACACCAACAGCCTGTACAGTTGACACCAGGTAGCATGGGCCAATGGACCCACGCTGTTTATGCCAAATCCTGACTCTGCCATTAGCATGACGCAACAGGAACAGGGATTAATCAGGAAATGTTTTTCCACTCCTCAATTGTCCAGTGGAGCCACTTCTTGTTTTTAGCTGATAGGAGTGGAACCCGTGTGGTCATCTGCTGCAATAGCCAATACGTGACAAGGACCGACGAGATGTGCGATTCATCAGAAAAGATTGCCTCTTGTGAGTAGTATGTGAGTGAGTGGAACGATGCAGTGTGTGTGTTTGTGTGTGTATTGTGAGTGTGTGGGGTCATATCTCACCATGTAGTAGCCAGGCAGCAGCTTCTGTAGAAACTCGGCCTCCTTGTGCATAACGGTCTTGATGATGAACTCATCGTCCTTGGTCAGGTAGAACACAGAGCCACTGGCCCCGGGGTTGGACAACTCAATCAGGGGCTCGTTACACAGGGAGTACTGCAGACACACAGACACATACACTTTGACTGCATTATTTTTGCATATTGAAACACACACAAGTACAAACATGCACTCCAACAAGTATACATACACAGAGACACACATCACACGTGCACATACACTAATCGGAGGTATGTATGTGCTGTGGAGCTTCTAGACTGCTACCCACTCAGGGAGAAGCAGTGACTCACCCTGTCTCCTCCTTGACCTAACCTCTCCACCAGATCTCGTCTGGCCTAACCATCTCTACCCATCCTTCTTATACCTTCCCCCTCTCCTCAACCCAACCCTTCTGTGTCCCTCCTCCTCACTGCATACCGTTTCTCCTCTCACCCTCCCTATTCTGTTCTTCTTCCTGCCTAATATCCCTATTCATCCACTTAGTATTTCTTTGCTCATCTCTCCCTCCCAAAATCTCCTCATTCTTTCCAACCCTCTCTGCCCCTCCTGTCTCTCCTGATTCTCTTCCCAGTCTCTCTCCAGGCTTGCCGGGGTGCCTGCCTGTCTGGTGGGGGAGATCACACTCCCAGTCAGGGTGCTACAGAGCCTGCTGTGCTGCTCACTGATGACAGCAGGTCTGGACTGAGAGGGAGGGAGTGGGCAGCAGGCTGTGGGATAGAGAGCCACACACACACACCACACCGTGACAGATTGTATTTTTTCAGTGCTTTTAACCAACTGAAATTATAAATTGTCAGATTGAAAACAAATAACTTTTGGGGGTTAGATATTAAGATTTTAATTGTTTCACCACAATCCATCACCCTCTGAAATGCACAGCCTGATGAATCATCCCTTCTTGCAGACGTATCCCAATCAGACAGTATGGGGAATAGGGGATGACAAGAGGAGGGGAAGATGAGAGCAGGGAGAGACAGAGCACAAGAGAGAGGAAGGAGAGTGAAAATGAGAGAAAGAAAGGAGGGGAGAGGGGAAAGAGAGAAAGAAATAAACAGAGAAAGATGAGAATGGAGGAAGGGAGAAAGAGTGAAGAGAAAGAGAGAGAGACAGTGAGGCAGGAAGGAAGGGAGAGCAAGACCCTGAGTGCAGAGAGCTTGAGCTCCAGGCATTGTGATTAATCACTGAGACAGGAACTCTGCACACACACCCAGGGCCACACACACACACAATAAATGCAGACCCTCAGAGGGAGACAGACACCTAATACACACAGGAGCATGACAGCATCCTAAAAACACAGGCAGTTGTATAATCATATCGTCTAGAAGGCAGGAGGGGCATGTTCACAGAACACACACACAGCCAGTCAGGCAAGACAGAAACAACGTGACAAGGGCCATGAGGGGTGAAGCTGTGCCCGTCACACACACACACTTTGACTGCATTATTATGGCATATCGAAACACACACAAGGACATGTATGTATCCTACTCCGACATGTACACACACACACACACACACACACACACACACACACACACACACACACACACACACACACACACACACACACACACACACACACACACACACACACACACACACACACACACACACACACACACACACACACACACACACACACACACACACACACACACACACACACACACACACACACACACACCAGAGGTACAGTGCAGTCAGAAAGTAGTCAGACCCCTTGACATCTTTCACATTTTGTTACATTACAGCCTTATTCTGAAATGGATTAAAGAAAACAATTTCCTCAGCAATCTACACACAATAACCCTTAATGACAAAGTGAAAACAGGTTTTTAGACATTTTTGTTAATGTATATAAAAAAAAACACGAAAAACCTTATTTACGTAAGTATTCAGACCCTTTGCTATGAGACTCAAAATTGAGCTCAGGTGTGTCCTGTTTCCATTGATCATCCTTGAGCTGTTTCTACAACTTGATTGGAGTCCGACTGTGGTAAATTCAATAGATTGGACATGATTTGGAAAGGCACACACCTGCCTATACAAGGTTCCACAGTTGACAGTACATGTCAGAGCAAAAACAAAGTCAAGAGATCAAAAGGAATTGTCCGTAGAGCACTGAGACAGGATTGTGTCAAGGCACAGATTTGGTTTATTTATTTAATTTAACTAGGCAAGTCTGCTAAGAACAAATTCTTATTTACAATGACGGCCAACCCCGGCCAAACCCGGATGACGCTGGGCCAATTGTGCGCCGCCCTATGGGACTTCCAATCACGGCCGGATGTGATGCAACCTGGATTCAAACCAGGGACTGCAGTGACGCCTCTTGCATGGAGATGCAGTGCCTTAGACAGCTGCACCACTCGGGAGCCCCAGATCTGGGGAAGGGTAACAAAACATTTCTGCAGCATCAAAGTCCCCTAAGAACACAAAGGCCTCTATCATTCTTAAATTGAAGAAGTTTGGAACCACCGAGACTCTTCCTTGAGCTGGCTGCCCGGTCAAACTGAGCAATCAGGGGAGAAGGGCCTTGGTCAGGGAGGTGACCAAGAACACGATGGTCACTTTGACAGAGCTCTAGAGTTCCTCTGTGGAGATGGGAGAACTTTCAAGAAGGACAACCATCTCTGCAGCACTCCACCAATTAGGCTTTTATGTAGTGGCTAGAAGGAAGCCACTCTTCAGTAAAAGGCACCTAAAGACTCTCAGACCATGAATAGCTAAATTCTCTGGTCTGATGAAACCAAGGTTGAACTCTACGGCCTGAATGTCTAGCATCATGTCTAGAGGAAACCTGGCACTATCCCTACTATCCCTGAAGCATGATGGAGGCAGCATCATGCTATGGGGATGTTTGGACTGGGAGACGAGTCAGGATTGAGGCAAAGATGAATGGAGAAATGTACAGAGAGATCCTTGATGAAAACCTGCTCCAGAGCGCTCAGGACCTCAGACTGGGGTGAAGGTTCAGCTTCCGACAGGACAACAACCCTAAGCACACAGCCAAGACAACACAGGAGTGGCTTCGGGACAAATCTCTAAATGTCCTTGAGTGGCCCAGCCAGAGCTTGGACTTGAACCCTGATCTAACATCTCTGGAGAGACCTGGAAATAGCTGTGCAGCAACGCTCCCCATCCAACCTGACAAACCTTGAGAGGATCTGCAGAGAAGAATGGGAGAAACTCCCAAAATACAGGTGTGCCAAGCTTGTAGCATCATACCCAAGAAGACTCGAGGCTGTAATTGCTGCCAAAGGTGCTTCGACAAAGTACTGAGTAAAGGGTCTGAATACTTATGTAAAAGTGATATTTCAGTTTAATTTAAAAAATAATAATTAGCAAACATTTCTAAAAAAAACAGTTTTTGCTTCGTCATTATGGGATATTGTGTGTAGATTTATGAGGATAAAAAAACGACTTGATACATTTTATAATAAGGTTGCAACCTAACAAAATGTGGAAAAAGTAAAGGGGTCTGGATACATTCCGAATGCACTGTATGTGTGTGCTGTGGAGCTTCTAGACTGCTGCCCACTCAGGGAGGAGCAGTGACTCACCGTCTCCTCCTTGACCTAACCTCTCCACCAGATCTCGTCTGGCCTAACCATCTCTACCCATCCTTCTTTACCTTCCCCCTCTCCTCAACCCAACCCTTCTGTGTCCCTCCTCCTCACTGCATACCGTTTCTCCTCTCACCCTCCCTATTCTGTTCTTCTTCCTGCCTAATATCCCTATTCATCCACATAGTATTTCTTTGCTCATCTCTCCCTCTCCCAAAATCTCCTCATTCTCTCCAACCCTCCCTGTCTCTCCAACCCTCCCTGTCTCTCCAACCCTCCCTGTCTCTCATTCTCTCCAACCCTCCCTGTCTCTCATTCTCTCCAACCCTCCCTGTCTCTCATTCTCTCCAACCCTCCCTGTCTCTCCAACCCTCCCTGTCTCTCATTCTCTCCAACCCTCCGTGTCTCTCATTCTCTCCAACCCTCCCTGTCTCTCATTCTCTCCAACCCTCCCTGTCTCTCATTCTCTCCAACCCTCCGTGTCTCTCATTCTCTCCAACCCTCCCTGTCCCTCCCTCCCGATCATCTAATATGTTAACATCATGCAATGTGTTCATGTCTGTTGTCATGGTTTAAAAATGTTAGATTTCCCTATTCTTACCAGGTAGTCATCGGGCCTGATCCCAAAGAGCTCCCTGAAGTAGCGGAAGGCCACGGGAGCATACGTCTTAAAACGGAAGTCTGGGAAGTGGTGGGCTGGAGTCAGGTTGCTGCCTTCACTGGATGGGGGAGAAGGGGAGAAAGGCCTTTAGATACGGGACAACTATGTATGAACTAAGGAACTATTCTAGTGTAAATATATGAATATATATTGCTTTCTATCAAAATAACATGTCCAGGATCAGGGATGTGATCGGTCTGAGGCCTGGATGACGTGACTGTCTCGTTCTAATGATTTCACAAAGTGATGTACTGCCCTGATGGTGTGGTTAGCAATGAACTCCTGCAGTACATATCTTTTCTATGAATATACTGTCCATACAGTCAATATACACCGTTCACATACATATATATTTATATTCCGGACTCATATTCCGGCTCATTCATATTATGTCGTCATTTCTTGTTATGTTTTTTACTTTTGGATTATGTGTGTATTGTTATTGTATTGCTAAATATTACTGCCCTGTTGGAGGTAGAATCATAAGCATTTCACCGCACTGGCGATAACATCTGCAGAACTGTATACGCGACCAATAAACTTTGATCTGATCTGATTTAGTTACCTGGGAAAGAAGACGCTCTCCACCACATAGAAGTCCTGCATGAGGACGTCTCTCTCAGGCTTGGAGCTCAGGTTGCCCACTGTGTAGCCGATGCCCAGCTGGATGGCACCTTTCAGGGCAGACGACGTGGTCTGGGGGAGAGGAGACAGACAGTAGGGGTTAGTGGAGATAAAACTACTCTGAGCTTGGTGGACTGCAGCTCATTTATATGAATTGAGAAATCTTCTGATTTACTAGCTCCATTAGTTCAGCTCTCAGAGGGGACTGTACTCCACAATGAAGAGCCAAAACATTGACTCGCTCAACCATGCACACCAGAATACGCATCATCTAATGTGCTAAAGAAAGAGACAGACAGACAGACACAGACACACAGAGAGAGAGACAGACAGACAGACAGACACAGATACACAGAGAGAGAGACAGACAGACAGACACAGACACACAGAGAGACAGACAGACAGACACAGACACACAGAGAGAGAGACAGACAGACAGACAAGCTCAATCAGGTCTCAGTAGATCTCCATCAGGCTGGTTTTCAGTGAGACACACTGTGTCTGCTCTGCTGTGTCTTTATCTCTTCTCACATTAGTATAAGTGGAACAGGCAGCAGGTAGCCTAGTGGTTAAGAGCGTTGGGTCAGAAGCCAAAATGTTGCTGGTTCAAATCCCTGAGTCGACTAGGCGACACATGTGCCCTTGAGCAAGGCACTTAACCCTAATTGTTCTCTAAGTCACACTTTGGATAAGAGTGTCTGTTAAATGACGTAAATGTAACCATACAGAGTGCAGGCTTTCATGGTTCTCTTCCTTGCTTTGCTTGCTCACAGCTGTAGCCTAGTTATGCATACAGGACCATTACCAGGTGAGTTTTCTTGTGCCAGTGTCTTGACTTGCCTGCTCTTGTGGGAGGTTGTCATTTCAAGGCGCAGGTACTATATGTTATTATTATGTAATTGATTGACTAATTGAATCAGGGGAGATGCTGCCTACCTTCTTGTAGGTGGTCTCTCCGGACGCGTCCACTCCCCTGTGGCCCATCCTCTTCCCCTGGCCTGGTAGGCCTGAGACACCAGGCAGCTGTTGGCCAGAGGATGGAGCAGAGTGATTAAGACACAGATTTAGATTTGGACTCACTTCTATGGGCTGAAAACACGAACACCACCTGATGCGAAGCTATGGGCCAGGTTTATCAAGCGTTTGCCTGTGGGAAGTTTGCACCTGTTCTTTCCAATAGGGAACAACACATAAAAGGAGGAATGAAAGTAAACTGAATATCAATAGAAGAACGAGGACAACGGGGTCAGTTTCATGTTTTTTTTTAGCTTTGATTTCGCTTGTCTTCTATTCCCGTGATAATTACAGATGCAAACTCAACACAGGTGCTACTGCTTAGTAAATATGGCACTAAAAAGCCTTGTGAGTGAACTGAGTCTCCCCTTTATGCCCATTTTTCTAACCCCTCCCTGATTACACAGACAAACTGACAGGGGGCACTTCTCATCACAGGGCAGAGTGTAAAATGAAAGGGGCTTATAAACACAGCATATGACCGAGGCAGTACCTAATATATGACCGGGGCAGTACCTATGAAGATTCCCACACTGACGGCGAGCTTACTGAAGCCTCTGTATGAAGTGTAGTAGTAGAGAGAACACACAGCATAAGGATTGAAGTGCAGGCAGGGGGATGAAAGTAGCAGGAGATGGTGTGTGTAGCAGAACACAGACAGTAGGAGGGGGGTTTAAATAGAGGGCATGTCAGTCAGCTGTATTTCACAGTCATATGGGCTAAATACAAGTAAAGGTGGGTACATTACCTCAGTGATGTGTGCTTTTCTAGCAGAAAAATCTGAAAGAGAGAGAGAGACCGAGAGAGACAGAGACACAAAGACAAAGAGAGCATTAGACCTATGAGGGACTCCATTAGTTCACATAATCAGTGTTCGAAGGAACAAAGAGGAACCCCATAGGGTACACATTATGTAATAAGTGTCAAATAACAATGGGGCAGGAAATGGAAGGAACGGTTACCAAATCAATATACATCCATATTCTTCCTGGTAGTCTAGTCAGTACCATCTATCCCCAGCCTAGCATTTCATAAAGCCATATGATGTGAAAACAGAGCCACATAAACAAAGGAATGGATCAGTGAGCTCTGCTGTCAGAGCTCTTCAGCCAGCCTCAAATAGATCCATAATTGTAGCTAATTTCTCAACTCACTTAGCATAATGAAGGAGTAGACTAAGAGGGGAGCGTCGACAGCGCAACACACTGCTACTGGGATGATTGAACATCAGATGCCAGGGGGCTGATTACATCAAGAGTCAAGACACTGACTGACTGAGGCGTTTAAAACTGACCAACACGGTTATTTTAGGCTTGTCTATTTAAAATGATTAACACAGACAGTAAATATGCAATTGGAATGACCTAAAAAAAACACATTTTGAATGAGAATGTGTTATTCACCAGCCGTGCAAAGTGTGTGATGACAGGAGGTTGTGAAGGGCAGAAGCTGCATGGTCTCTGAATGGGTGTTTTACTCCTTCAAGATGCATTGCTGAAGCATGCCTACCACCAGTGGATGCAAGTTGGCGTTTATTTCATGCATTTTGCACTGGAGGCATCTCCGTAGATTGTGGCGGTTCCAGCTAGTGACCAAAGTCATAGAATCTGATTTTAAACCTTAACCACACGCCAATGCAATCATTCTGCGAACAGGTTGGAACACTGCATAAAGAAAATACATTACATCCAACCACACCAATGCAGATGATTAGAGCGAGGAGAGAGGAGCCTGTCCTCCTTGTTACCGGGCAGACCCCAAGGTTTTCTTCTGTTCCTGTCACCTTTATAAACAGCCCCCCTGTCATTTCGCCCTGTGAACAGTGGGGTTGTTTCCCTGTGTATCTTCTTACTAGACAAGAGCCATTTAGCTTCTGCATGCCTACAACCGTTCTTATTACGCTACACCCGTTCTTATTACTCTACAGGTGTTCTTATTACGCTACAGGTGTTCTTATTACGCTACACCCGTTCTTATTACTCTACAGGTGTTCTTATTACGCTACAGGTGTTCTTATTACTCTACACCCGTTCTTATTACTCTACAGGTGTTCTTATTACGCTACAGGTGTTCTTATTACGCTACAGGTGTTCTTATTACGCTACAGGTGTTCTTATTACGCTACAACCGTTCTTATTACGCTACACCCGTTCTTATTACGCTACACCCGTTCTTATTACTCTACACCCGTTCTTATTACTCTACACCCGTTCTTATTACTCTACAGGTGTTCTTATTACGCTACAGGTGTTCTTATTACGCTACAGGTGTTCTTATAACGCTACAGGTGTTCTTATTACGCTACAGGTGTTCTTATTACGCTACACCCGTTCTTATTACGCTACACCCGTTCTTATTACGCTACACCCGTTCTTATTACTCTACACCCGTTCTTATTACGCTACAGGTGTTCTTATTACGCTACAACCGTTCTTATTACGCTACACCCGTTCTTATTACGCTACACCCGTTCTTATTACGCTACACCCGTTCTTATTACGCTACACCCGTTCTTATTACTCTACACCCGTTCTTATTACTCTACACCCGTTCTTATTATGCTACAGGTGTTCTTATTACTCTACACCCGTTCTTATTACTCTACAGGTGTTCTTATTACTCTACAGGTGTTCTTATTACTCTACACCCGTTCTTATTACGCTACAGGTGTTCTTATTACTCTACACCCGTTCTTATTACTCTACAGGTGTTCTTATTACTCTACACCCGTTCTTATTACTCTACAGGTGTTCTTATTACTCTACACCCGTTCTTATTACTCTACAGGTGTTCTTATTACACTACAGGTGTTCTTATTACTCTACACCCGTTCTTATTACTCTACACCCGTTCTTATTACGCTACAGGTGTTCTTATTACGCTACAGGTGTTCTTATTACTCTACACCCGTTCTTATTACGCTACAGGTGTTCTTATTACTCTACAGGTGTTCTTATTACGCTACAGGTGTTCTTATTACTCTACACCCGTTCTTATTACGCTACAGGTGTTCTTATTACGCTACAGGTGTTCTTATTACTCTACACCCGTTCTTATTACGCTACAGGTGTTCTTATTACTCTACAGGTGTTCTTATTACACTACAGGTGTTCTTATTACTCTACACCCGTTCTTATTACGTTACAGGTGTTGTTATTACTCTACACCCGTTCCTATTACTCTACAGGTGTTCTTATTACTCTACACCCGTTCTTATTTCGCTACAGGTGTTCTTATTACTCTACACCCGTTCTTATTACGCTACAGGTGTTCTTATTACTCTACACCCGTTCTTATTACGCTACAGGTGTTCTTATTACTCTACACCCGTTCTTATTACTCTACAGGTGTTCTTATTACTCTACAGGTGTTCTTATTACTCTACACCCGTTCTTATTACTCTACAGGTGTTCTTATTACTCTACACCCGTTCTTATTACTCTACAGGTGTTCTTATTACACTACAGGTGTTCTTATTACTCTACACCCGTTCTTATTACGCTACAGGTGTTCTTATTACGCTACAGGTGTTCTTATTACTCTACACCCGTTCTTATTACGCTACAGGTGTTCTTATTACTCTACAGGTGTTCTTATTACGCTACAGGTGTTCTTATTACTCTACACCCGTTCTTATTACGCTACAGGTGTTCTTATTACGCTACAGGTGTTCTTATTACTCTACACCCGTTCTTATTACGCTACAGGTGTTCTTATTACTCTACAGGTGTTCTTATTACGCTACAGGTGTTCTTATTACTCTACACCCGTTCTTATTACGCTACAGGTGTTCTTATTACTCTACACCCGTTCTTATTACTCTACAGGTGTTCTTATTACTCTACACCCGTTCTTATTTCGCTACAGGTGTTCTTATTACTCTACACCCGTTCTTATTACGCTACAGGTGTTCTTATTACTCTACACCCATTCTTATTACGCTACAGGTGTTCTTATTACTCTACACCCGTTCTTATTACGCTACAGGTGTTCTTATTACTCTACACCCATACTTGAGCAGCTAACCGATCGCTGCAGCTGTACATAATCTATTGGTAAATAGCCCACCCATTTTCACCTACCTCATCCCCACAGTTTTCATTTATTTACTTTTCTGCTCTTTTGCACACCAATATCTCTACCTGTACATGATCATCTGATCATTTATCACTCCAGTGTTAATCTGCAATATTGTAATTATTCGCCTACCTCCTCATGCCTTTTGCACACATTGTATATAGACTCCCCTTTTTTTCTACTGTGTTATTGACTTGTTTACTCCATGTGTAACTCTGTGTTGTCCGTTCACACTGCTATGCTTTATCTTGGCCAGGTCGCAGTTGCAAATGAGAACTTGTTCTCAACTAGCCTACCTGGTTAAATAAAGGTGAAATAAAAATAAAATAAATTACTCTACACCCGATCTTATTACGCTACAGGTGTTGTTATTACGCTACAGGTGTTCTTATTACTCTACACCCGTTCTTATTACACTACAGGTGTTGTTATTACTCTACACCTGTTCTTATTACACTACAGGTGTTGTTATTACTCTATACCTGTTCTTATTACACTACATGTGTTGTTATTACTCTACACCCGTTCTTATTACACTACAGGTGTTGTTAGTACTCTATACCTGTTCTTATTACACTACAGGTGTTGTTATTACTCTATACCTGTTCTTATTACACTACACGTGTTGTTATTACTCTACACCTGTTCTTATTACACTACAGGTGTTGTTATTACTCTATACCTGTTCTTATTACACTACATGTGTTGTTATTACTCTACACCTGTTCTTATTACACTACAGGTGTTGTTATTACTCTACACCTGTTCTTATTACACTACAGGTGTTGTTATTACTCTACACCTGTTCTTATTACACTACAGGTGTTGTTATTACTCTACACCTGTTCTTATTACACTACAGGTGTTGTTATTACTCTATACCTGTTCTTATTACACTACATGTGTTGTTATTACTCTATACCTTCTCTTATTACACTACAGGTGTTGTTATTACTCTACACCTGTTCTTATTACACTACAGGTGTTGTTATTACTCTATACCTTCTCTTATTACACTACAGGTGTTGTTATTACTCTACACCTGTTCTTATTACACTACATGTGTTGTTATTACTCTATACCTGTTCTTATTACACTACATGTGTTGTTATTACTCTACACCTGTTCTTATTACACTACAGGTGTTGTTATTACTCTATACCTTCTCTTATTACAATACATGTGTTGTTTTTACTCTACACCCGTTCTTATTACACTACAGGTGTTGTTATTACTCTATACCCGTTCTTATTACACTACATGTGTTCTTATTACTCTACACCCGTTCTTATTACACTACAGGTGTTCTTATTACTCTTCACCCGTTCTTATTACACTACAGGTGTTGTTATTACTCTACACCTGTTCTTATTACACTACATGTGTTGTTATTACTCTACACCCGTTCTTATTACACTACAGGTGTTGTTATTACTCTATACCTGTTCTTATTACACTACAGGTGTTGTTATTACTCTATACCTGTTCTTATTACACTACATGTGTTGTTATTACTCTACAACTGTTCTTATTACACTACAGGTGTTGTTATTACTCTACACCTGTTCTTATTACACTACATGTGTTGTTATTACTCTACACCTGTTCTTATTACACTACAGGTGTTGTTATTACTCTATACCTTCTCTTATTACACTACAGGTGTTGTTATTACTCTACACCTGTTCTTATTACACTACAGGTGTTGTTATTACTCTATACCTTCTCTTATTACACTACAGCTGTTGTTATTACTCTACAGGTGTTCTTATTACGCTACAGGTGTTCTTATTACTCTACACCCGTTCTTATTACTCTACAGGTGTTCTTATTACTCTACACCCGTTCTTATTACTCTACAGGTGTTCTTATTACTCTACACCCGTTCTTATTACTCTACAGGTGTTCTTATTACACTACAGGTGTTCTTATTACTCTACACCCGTTCTTATTACTCTACACCCGTTCTTATTTCGCTACAGGTGTTCTTATTACGCTACAGGTGTTCTTATTACTCTACACCCGTTCTTATTACGCTACAGGTGTTCTTATTACTCTACAGGTGTTCTTATTACGCTACAGGTGTTCTTATTACTCTACACCCGTTCTTATTACGCTACAGGTGTTCTTATTACGCTACAGGTGTTCTTATTACTCTACACCCGTTCTTATTACGCTACAGGTGTTCTTATTACACTACAGGTGTTCTTATTACTCTACACCCGTTCTTATTACGTTACAGGTGTTGTTATTACTCTACACCCGTTCCTATTACTCTACAGGTGTTCTTATTACTCTACACCCGTTCTTAACAGGTGTTCTTATTACTCTACACCCGTTCTTATTACGCTACAGGTGTTCTTATTACTCTACACCCGTTCTTATTACGCTACAGGTGTTCTTATTACTCTACACCCGTTCTTATTACTCTACAGGTGTTCTTATTACTCTACAGGTGTTCTTATTACTCACACCCGTTCTTATTACTCTACAGGTGTTCTTATTACTCTACACCCGTTCTTATTACTCTACAGGTGTTCTTATTACACTACAGGTGTTCTTATTACTCTACACCCGTTCTTATTACGCTACAGGTGTTCTTATTACGCTACAGGTGTTCTTATTACTCTACACCCGTTCTTATTACGCTACAGGTGTTCTTATTACTCTACAGGTGTTCTTATTACGCTACAGGTGTTCTTATTACTCTACACCCGTTCTTATTACGCTACAGGTGTTCTTATTACGCTACAGGTGTTCTTATTACTCTACACCCGTTCTTATTACGCTACAGGTGTTCTTATTACTCTACAGGTGTTCTTATTACGCTACAGGTGTTCTTATTACTCTACACCCGTTCTTATTACGCTACAGGTGTTCTTATTACTCTACACCCGTTCTTATTACTCTACAGGTGTTCTTATTACTCTACACCCGTTCTTATTTCGCTACAGGTGTTCTTATTACTCTACACCCGTTCTTATTACGCTACAGGTGTTCTTATTACTCTACACCCGTTCTTATTACGCTACAGGTGTTCTTATTACTCTACACCCGTTCTTATTACGCTACAGGTGTTCTTATTACTCTACACCCATACTTGAGCAGCTAACCGATCGCTGCAGCTGTACATAATCTATTGGTAAATAGCCCACCCATTTTCACCTACCTCATCCCCACAGTTTTCATTTATTTACTTTTCTGCTCTTTTGCACACCAATATCTCTACCTGTACATGATCATCTGATCATTTATCACTCCAGTGTTAATCTGCAATATTGTAATTATTCGCCTACCTCCTCATGCCTTTTGCACACATTGTATATAGACTCCCTTTTTTCTACTGTGTTATTGACTTGTTTACTCCATGTGTAACTCTGTGTTGTCCGTTCACACTGCTATGCTTTATCTTGGCCAGGTGCTTTGCAAATGAGAACTTGTTCTCAACTAGCCTACCTGGTTAAATAAAGGTGAAATAAAAATAAAATAAATTACTCTACACCCGATCTTATTACGCTACAGGTGTTCTTATTACGCTACAGGTGTTCTTATTACTCTACACCCGTTCTTATTACACTACAGGTGTTGTTATTACTCTACACCTGTTCTTATTACACTACAGGTGTTGTTATTACTCTATACCTGTTCTTATTACACTACATGTGTTGTTATTACTCTACACCCGTTCTTATTACACTACAGGTGTTGTTAGTACTCTATACCTGTTCTTATTACACTACAGGTGTTGTTATTACTCTATACCTGTTCTTATTACACTACACGTGTTGTTATTACTCTACACCTGTTCTTATTACACTACAGGTGTTGTTATTACTCTATACCTGTTCTTATTACACTACATGTGTTGTTATTACTCTACACCTGTTCTTATTACACTACAGGTGTTGTTATTACTCTACACCTGTTCTTATTACACTACAGGTGTTGTTATTACTCTACACCTGTTCTTATTACACTACAGGTGTTGTTATTACTCTACACCTGTTCTTATTACACTACAGGTGTTGTTATTACTCTATACCTGTTCTTATTACACTACATGTGTTGTTATTACTCTATACCTTCTCTTATTACACTACAGGTGTTGTTATTACTCTACACCTGTTCTTATTACACTACAGGTGTTGTTATTACTCTATACCTTCTCTTATTACACTACAGGTGTTGTTATTACTCTACACCTGTTCTTATTACACTACATGTGTTGTTATTACTCTATACCTGTTCTTATTACACTACATGTGTTGTTATTACTCTACACCTGTTCTTATTACACTACAGGTGTTGTTATTACTCTATACCTTCTCTTATTACAATACATGTGTTGTTTTTACTCTACACCCGTTCTTATTACACTACAGGTGTTGTTATTACTCTATACCCGTTCTTATTACACTACATGTGTTCTTATTACTCTACACCCGTTCTTATTACACTACAGGTGTTCTTATTACTCTTCACCCGTTCTTATTACACTACAGGTGTTGTTATTACTCTACACCTGTTCTTATTACACTACATGTGTTGTTATTACTCTACACCCGTTCTTATTACACTACAGGTGTTGTTATTACTCTATACCTGTTCTTATTACACTACAGGTGTTGTTATTACTCTATACCTGTTCTTATTACACTACATGTGTTGTTATTACTCTACAACTGTTCTTATTACACTACAGGTGTTGTTATTACTCTACACCTGTTCTTATTACACTACATGTGTTGTTATTACTCTACACCTGTTCTTATTACACTACAGGTGTTGTTATTACTCTATACCTTCTCTTATTACACTACAGGTGTTGTTATTACTCTACACCTGTTCTTATTACACTACAGGTGTTGTTATTACTCTATACCTTCTCTTATTACACTACAGCTGTTGTTATTACTCTACAGGTGTTCTTATTACACTACAGGTGTTCTTATTACTCTACACCCGTTCTTATTACTCTACACCCGTTCTTATTACGCTACAGGCGTTCTTATTACGCTACAGGCGTTCTTATTACGCTACAGGTGTTCTTATTACGCTACAGGTGTTCTTATTACGCTACATGTGTTGTTATTACTCTACACCCGTTGTTATTATGCTACAGGTGTTCTTATTACGCTACATGTGTTCTTATTACTCTACACCCGTTCTTATTACTCTACAGGTGTTCTTATTACACTACAGGTGTTCTTATTACTCTACACCCGTTCTTATTACGCTACAGGTGTTCTTATTACGCTACAGGTGTTCTTATTACTCTACACCCGTTCTTATTACGCTACAGGTGTTCTTATTACTCTACAGGTGTTCTTATTACGCTACAGGTGTTCTTATTACTCTACACCCGTTCTTATTACGCTACAGGTGTTCTTATTACGCTACAGGTGTTCTTATTACTCTACACCCGTTCTTATTACGCTACAGGTGTTCTTATTACTCTACAGGTGTTCTTATTACGCTACAGGTGTTCTTATTACTCTACACCCGTTCTTATTACGCTACAGGTGTTCTTATTACTCTACACCCGTTCTTATTACTCTACAGGTGTTCTTATTACTCTACACCCGTTCTTATTTCGCTACAGGTGTTCTTATTACTCTACACCCGTTCTTATTACGCTACAGGTGTTCTTATTACTCTACACCCGTTCTTATTACGCTACAGGTGTTCTTATTACTCTACACCCGTTCTTATTACGCTACAGGTGTTCTTATTACTCTACACCCATACTTGAGCAGCTAACCGATCGCTGCAGCTGTACATAATCTATTGGTAAATAGCCCACCCATTTTCACCTACCTCATCCCCACAGTTTTCATTTATTTACTTTTCTGCTCTTTTGCACACCAATATCTCTACCTGTACATGATCATCTGATCATTTATCACTCCAGTGTTAATCTGCAATATTGTAATTATTCGCCTACCTCCTCATGCCTTTTGCACACATTGTATATAGACTCCCCTTTTTTCTACTGTGTTATTGACTTGTTTACTCCATGTGTAACTCTGTGTTGTCCGTTCACACTGCTATGCTTTATCTTGGCCAGGTCGCAGTTGCAAATGAGAACTTGTTCTCAACTAGCCTACCTGGTTAAATAAAGGTGAAATAAAAATAAAATAAATTACTCTACACCCGATCTTATTACGCTACAGGTGTTGTTATTACGCTACAGGTGTTCTTATTACTCTACACCCGTTCTTATTACACTACAGGTGTTGTTATTACTCTACACCTGTTCTTATTACACTACAGGTGTTGTTATTACTCTATACCTGTTCTTATTACACTACATGTGTTGTTATTACTCTACACCCGTTCTTATTACACTACAGGTGTTGTTAGTACTCTATACCTGTTCTTATTACACTACAGGTGTTGTTATTACTCTATACCTGTTCTTATTACACTACACGTGTTGTTATTACTCTACACCTGTTCTTATTACACTACAGGTGTTGTTATTACTCTATACCTGTTCTTATTACACTACATGTGTTGTTATTACTCTACACCTGTTCTTATTACACTACAGGTGTTGTTATTACTCTACACCTGTTCTTATTACACTACAGGTGTTGTTATTACTCTACACCTGTTCTTATTACACTACAGGTGTTGTTATTACTCTACACCTGTTCTTATTACACTACAGGTGTTGTTATTACTCTATACCTGTTCTTATTACACTACATGTGTTGTTATTACTCTATACCTTCTCTTATTACACTACAGGTGTTGTTATTACTCTACACCTGTTCTTATTACACTACAGGTGTTGTTATTACTCTATACCTTCTCTTATTACACTACAGGTGTTGTTATTACTCTACACCTGTTCTTATTACACTACATGTGTTGTTATTACTCTATACCTGTTCTTATTACACTACATGTGTTGTTATTACTCTACACCTGTTCTTATTACACTACAGGTGTTGTTATTACTCTATACCTTCTCTTATTACAATACATGTGTTGTTTTTTACTCTACACCCGTTCTTATTACACTACAGGTGTTGTTATTACTCTATACCCGTTCTTATTACACTACATGTGTTCTTATTACTCTACACCCGTTCTTATTACACTACAGGTGTTCTTATTACTCTTCACCCGTTCTTATTACACTACAGGTGTTGTTATTACTCTACACCTGTTCTTATTACACTACATGTGTTGTTATTACTCTACACCCGTTCTTATTACACTACAGGTGTTGTTATTACTCTATACCTGTTCTTATTACACTACAGGTGTTGTTATTACTCTATACCTGTTCTTATTACACTACATGTGTTGTTATTACTCTACAACTGTTCTTATTACACTACAGGTGTTGTTATTACTCTACACCTGTTCTTATTACACTACATGTGTTGTTATTACTCTACACCTGTTCTTATTACACTACAGGTGTTGTTATTACTCTATACCTTCTCTTATTACACTACAGGTGTTGTTATTACTCTACACCTGTTCTTATTACACTACAGGTGTTGTTATTACTCTATACCTTCTCTTATTACACTACAGCTGTTGTTATTACTCTACAGGTGTTCTTATTACACTACAGGTGTTCTTATTACTCTACACCCGTTCTTATTACTCTACACCCGTTCTTATTACGCTACAGGCGTTCTTATTACGCTACAGGTGTTCTTATTACGCTACAGGTGTTCTTATTACGCTACATGTGTTGTTATTACTCTACACCCGTTGTTATTATGCTACAGGTGTTCTTATTACGCTACATGTGTTCTTATTACTCTACACCCGTTGTTATTACGCTACAGGTGTTCTTATTACGCTACAGGCGTTCTTATTACGCTACAGGTGTTCTTATTACGCTACATGTGTTGTTATTACGCTACAGGTGTTCTTATTACGCTACAGGTGTTCTTATTACGCTACATGTGTTGTTATTACGCTACAGGTGTTCTTATTACGCTACATGTGTTCTTATTACTCTACACCCGTTCTTATTATGCTACAGGTGTTCAGCTGGAACCTGTCATTCAGGGCCCTAATTGTTTAGCCTGTTTTGCATGGTATTTTGGCATTAATACAGGTCACATATCAGTTTGCAAACAATGTAAAAAATTAAGAATAAATCAATAAAGCTGTCTCTTTTTTGCTTTCTTAAGTAAGAAAATGCAGGTGTTTCAGCCTAGATTAGTGCTTTCTGTTGTGGTGGGGCAGCCAGCAGAAAATACGGAGCGTAGGGGTTGGTGCATCGTGATTAGCTCAATGTTCTGTCACTCATGGGGAGACCACACCACTGAATGATCTACAGTTAGAGCTCAAACATTACATTAGAAGTGCCCATCCTAGAAGGCTCAAGGTCATTGGCCACAGATAAAATGTCAAATCACATTATATCTACCATAGCTTTGATCATGTCAACACCATGGGCCAGAAAATGTTGAATACATTGGCCATGCTGTCAATTTAGCATAACTTCTTCCGTGTTCAAAACAACTGGAAACTCAGATCTGGGGAATCTCAGACTTCAGTGAGTTCAAGACAACTTTTGGAAAAAATGAGCTCCGACTAGGAAAATATATGTTTTGAACGGTCATCTAACTCGGAATTCCAATTCGGGAACTCGGGCCTCTTTCTGAATCTCCAACCTGAAGATCACCGACGTCATGAGTCGACCTTGACCCCCCGGGAGAATAATGAAGTAGATTGTCAATTGTCAGTAGAAACCACATTTGTTTAAGCAAGTCAGACATGTTTTTTTTTCAAGGCAGTAAATGAGGCTGAATGAACTGTTTCGCTGCCAGGTATAGTGGTGGTAAGGATTCACTCCATGGTGGTGAAAGGAAATATCTGCTGTTGGGACAGCTTTATGCGGGCCCAAACAATTTGTGGGCATTTGTCACCATTATAGTGCAATCTGTTTATTGTTTAGTGTTGTGTAGTGGCTTTGCTGGAATGCATCAACAACAAGAAATGTGGAGTTTGCCCCACCAAGATTGACATGCTAAAATTGTCACTGCAGGTTTTATCAAGCTACAGGTTTTCAGGCATTTCTCTTTGAACCCTCCCTCTGATCATTGCTACATGCTTCTCTGGCTCCGTTCTGTTATAATGCCTTCAAATGGCATGAAGGTGAAAGGAGAACTTTGGTACATTTTCCAATTCTTTGAGAGCATGATTGCATCATTGTGTGAAGAAGACCTTGAAACCTACAAGTCAGATATGGAGCTGGACAGGTTTCAAATGGGATCTGTCAACAAACTCCCAAAGTACACCTGACACACATGTAAACAAACAAACTCAGCAAAAAAAGAAACGTCCTCTCACTGTTAACTGCCACAGTTATTCCCGCCACAAGGAAATCAAACAAGCGAAATGTCAGTACAGAGACAAAGTGGAGTCGCAATTCAACGGCTCAGACACGTGGCAGGGTCTACAGGCAATTACGGACTACAAAAAGAAAACCAGCCATGTCACAGACATCGATGTCTTGCTTCCAGACAAACTAAACACCTTCTTTTCCCACTTTGAGGATAATACAGTGCCAACAAAGTGGCCCGCTACCGAAGTGGCCCGCTACCCCCCTCTCCTTCTCCGTTGCCGACGTAAGACATTTAAACATGTTAACCCTCGCAAGGCTACTGGCCCAGACAAAATTGCTAACCGCATCCTCAGAGCATGCGCAGACCAGCTGGCTGGTGTGTTTACGTACATATTCAATCACTCCCTATCCTAGTCTGCTGTCCCCACATGCTTCAAGATGGATACAGGAACAATGGTGGCCAAGAAGGCAAAGATAACTGAACTAAATGACTATCGCCCCCTAGCACTCACTTTTGTCATCATGAAGTGCTTTGAGAGGATTCTTTTCACCTCCACCTTGCCTGCCACCCAAGGCCCACTTCAGTTTGCATACCGCCCCAACAGGTCCACAGACGATGCAATCGTCATCACACTGCACACTGCCCTATCCCATCTGGACAAGAGGAATACCTATGTAAGAATGCTGTTCATTGACTACAGCTCAGCATTCAACACCATAGTACCCTCCAAGCTCATCATTAAGCTTGAGGACCTGAACCTCAAACCCACCCTGTGCAATTGGGTCCTGGACTTTGACGGGCCGCCCCCGGGTGGTGAAGGTAGGAAACAACATCTCCACTTCGCTGATCCTCAACACTGATGCCCCACAAGGGTGCATGCTCAGGATGACTGCGTGGCTATGCACGCCTCCAACTCAATCATTAATTTTGCAGATGACACAACAGCAGTGGGCTTGATTACCAACAACGTGAGACAGCCTACAGGGAGGTGGTGAGGGCACTTGGAGTGAGGTGTCAGGAAAACAACCTCACTCAACGTCAACAAAACAAAGGAGATGATTGTGGACTTCAGGAAACAGCAGAGGAAGCAACCCCCTATCCACATTGATGGGACAGCAGTGGAGTAGGTGGAAAGTTCAGTTCCTCGGCGTACACATCACGGACAAACTGAAATGGTCCACCCAGAGAGACAGTGTGGTGAAGAAGACAACAGTGCCTCTTCAACCTCAGGAGGCTGAAGAAATTTGGCTTGTCACCTAAAACCCTCAAACCTTTACAGATGCACCATTGAGAGCATCCTGTCAGGCTGTATCACCGCCTGGTGTGGCAACTGCACGCCCTCAACTGCAAGGCTTTCCAGATGGTGGTGCAGTCTGCACAACGCATCACCGGGGTCAGACTACCTGCCCTCCAGGACACCTATAGTACCAAATGTCACAGGAAAGCCAAAAAGATCAAGGACAACAACCACCCAAGCCAATGCCTGTTTACCCTGCTATCTTCCAGAAGGCGAGGTCAGTACATGTGCATCAAAGCTGGGACCGACTGAAAAACAGCTTCTATCTCAAGGCCATCACTAACACAGAGTGGCTGCTGCCTACATAGACTCAAATCATTGCCACTTTCATAAAGGGATCACTAGCTACTTTAAATAATGCCACTTTAATAATGAATAATGTTTACATATCTTACATTACTCATCTCATATGCAGATACTGTATTATATACCATTCTATGCCGCTCGGTCATCGCTCTTTCATATATGTGCATACATATTCTTATTCCATCCCTTTAGATTTGTGTGTATTAGGTGTAATTGTTAGATTACTTGTCGGAACTAGAAGCACAAGCATTTCGTTACACTCGCATTTACATCTGCTAATCATGTGTATGTGAACAATAAAATGTTAGAGGGACTATCATTATTATTATATATTTTTTGTTGTTGAATTTTTCTCCCCTTTTTCTCCCCAATCTCATGGTATCCAATTGTTTTAGTAGCTACTGTCTTGTCTCATCACTACAACTCCCATACGGGCTCAGGAGAAACGAAGGTTGAAAGTCATGCGTCCTCCGATACACAACCCAACCAAGCTTCTTAACACAGTGCCCATCCAACCCGGAAACCAGCCGCACCAATGTGTCGAAGGAAACACCATGCACCTGGCAACCTTGGTTAGCGCGCACTGCGCCCGGCCCGCCACAGGAGACAAGGACATCCCTACCTGCCAAACCCTCCCTAACCCAGATGACACTAGGCCAATTGTGCATCACCCCACGGACCTCCTGGTCGCGGCCGGTTACGACAGAGCCTGGGCGCGAACCCAGAGTCTCTGATGGCACAGCTGCAGTAGAGCGCCCTTAACCACTGTGCCACCCGGGAGGCCCTATCATTTGTTTTTCAACAGGAAAATAAGACAACACAGCTCCAGACTGTGTAAAGGCTATTTGACCAAGAAGGAGAGTTATGGAGTGCTGCATCAGATGACCTGGCCTCCACAATCACCCGACTTCAACCCAATTGAGGTGGTTTTGGATGAGTTGGGCCGCAGAGTGAAGAAAAAGTAGCCAACAAGTGCTCAGTATATGTGGGAACTCTTTCAAGACTGTTGGAAAAGCATTTCAGGTGAAGCTGGTTGAGAGAATTGTATGCGTGTGCAAAGCAGTCATCAAGGCAAAGGGTGCCTATTTGAAGAATCTCAAATATATTTTGATTTGTTTAACACTTTTTTGCTTACTACATGATTCCATACGTATTATTTAATTGTTCTGATGTCTTCACTATTATTCTACAACTTAGAAAATAGTCCAAATATAGAAAAACCCTTGAATGAGTAAGTGTCCAAACTTTTGATTGGTACTGTTTTTTTTTATTCCTTTTTTTATTTCCCTATATTATTTTCCCCTAACCATACCACCCCTCCCCTAATTGGACTAAACTAATGGACAGCACTTAGGCTTCTACCTCCAGCTTACACATTCTATATACATTTTACAGACACCGTTGGTTTGTTTTTCGTCCCATCCTTCAGCTACCATCAACCCCTCCCATCTATCTCTAAAGACAATCCAGTTTTGATTGGAGTACAGATTAATTTATGGGGCAATATACAAATGTTTTTGAGAAAAATTATTTGAAAAATAAAATTTTATTGAGTAAATGTATTTCTTGGTTCTCTTCATTTTAAGAGAGAAAAACTTTATTGTTTGTCGATGTAAAAATCAGGGTCTGCAGAATTTATGGTGGAAAAAAATTGGTTTCCCATAAATTCGGGCGGAACAAATGGTACCTCCGCTGAAAATGTATGAACACCACTGGTCTTGTCAGTAAACCGTGTCGATAACATGTCAGAACCAGTTGGGACCATCACAATATACAGTGCATTCGGAAAGTATTCAGACCCTTTCCCTTTTTCCACAGTTTGTTATGCTAGCCTTATTCTAATGTGGATTATTAATAATATTTTTGTTTTCATCAATCTACACACAAAACCCCATAATGACAAATAAAAAAAATAAAAAAATGTATATATATAAAAAAAAAATTATATACATAATTATTCAGACCCTTTTCTCTGAGACTCAAAATTGAGCTCAGGTGCATCCTGTGTAACGGCGTTCGTCTGTTGAAAGAAGAAAGTCGGACCGAAATGCAGCGTGTTGGTTACTCATGACTTTAATGAAAGAAACGCGGTACATGAAATAACTGATACTAAATACAAAAACAACAAACGGAATGTGAAACTTATTACAGCCTATCTGGTGAACACTACACAGAGACAGGAACAATCACCCACGAAATACAAAGCGAAACTAAGGCTGCCTAAATACGGTTCCCAATCAGAAACAACGAGAATCACCTGACTCTGATTGAGAATCGCCTCAGGCAGCCAAGCCTATACAACACCCCTAATCAGCCGCGATCCCAAATACTACAAACCCCAATACGAAAAACAACATATAAACCCATGTCACACCCTGGCCTACCCAAACATATAACAAAAACACAAAATACAATGACCAAGGCGTGACATCTGTTTCCACTAATCATCCTTAAAAAGTTTCTACAACTTGGAGTCTACCTGTGGTAAATTCAATTGATTGGACATGATTTGGAGAGGCACACACCTGTCTATACAAGGTCCAACAGTTGACAGTGCATGTCAGAGCAAAAACCAAGTCATGAGTTGTTGAAGGAATTATGCATAGAGCTCCGAGACAGGATTGTGTCGAGGCACAGATCTGTGGAAGGGTAGCAGAACATTTCTGCAGCATTTAAGGTCCCCAAGAACACAGTCGCTTCCATCATTCAAGTTTGGAACCAGCAAGACTCTTCCTAGAGCTGACGGCCTGGCCAAACTGAGCAATCAGGGGAGAAGGCCCTTGGTCAGGGAGGTGATCAAGAACCCGATGTTCACTATGACAGAGCTTCAGAGTTCCTGTGGAGATGGGAGAACCTTCCAGAAGGACAACCATCTTTGCAGCAATCTACCAATTAGGCCTTTACGATAGAGTGGCCAGACAGAAGCAACTCCTCACAGCCTGCTTGATGTTTGACAAAAGGCACCCGAAGGACTCCGAGACCTTGAGCAACATGATTCTCTGGTCTGATGAAACCAAGATTGAACTCTTTGGCCTGAATGCCAAGCGTCACGTCTGGAGGAAACCTGGCACCATCTCTATGGTGAAGCATGGTGGTGGCAGCATCATGCTGTGGGGATGTTTTTCAGTTGCAGGAACTGGAAGACTAGTCAGGGTTGAGGGAAAGATGAACGGAGCAAAGTACAGAGAGATCCTTGATGAAAACCTCATGCAGAGTGCTCAGAACCCCAACAGGACAAGAACCCTAAGCCCACAGCCAAGACAACGCAGGAATGGCTTCGGGACAAGTCTCTGAATGTTCTTGAGTGGCCCAGCCAGAGCCCGGACTTGAAACTGATCATAAATCTTTGGAGAGACCTGAAATTAGCTGCAGCGATGCTCCTCATCCAAACTGACACAAGCTAGAGAGGATCTGCAGAGAAGAAATGGGAGAAACTCCCCAAACACAGGTGTGCCAAGCTTGTAGCATCATACCCAAGAACAGTCGAGGCTGTAATCGCTGACAAAGGTGGTTCAACAAAATACTGAGTAAAAGATCTGACTACTTATGTAAATGTGATAAATATTATTCTAATGTTTTTTACATTTCTAGTACCTGTTTTTGCTTTGACATTATGGGGTATTGTGTGAAGATTTATGAGAAGGAAAACAACTATTTAATCAATTTTAGAATCAGGATGTAATGTAACTAAATGTGGAAAAAGTCAAGGGGTCTGAATACTTTTTGAATGCACTGTAGTACAGCCATCAAACCTGTACAGGGAGAATGAGAAAATATAGAATACTCATCACAATAAATACCAACCACTCCTGGGAAGTACTAAGCAGACCAGGTAATCTGCTCACTCGTTTACCACACAAAGCTTCTAGCAGCAAGTCCATTAGTAGTGGATGACAGGGAGAGACAGAGGGACTCATGGGACAAAGGCATTTTGAAGTTGTCCTCCCGCCCCCCCCTCCTCTCTCATT
The DNA here is from genome assembly GCF_021184085.1 of Oncorhynchus gorbuscha. NCBI lineage: Eukaryota > Metazoa > Chordata > Actinopteri > Salmoniformes > Salmonidae > Oncorhynchus > Oncorhynchus gorbuscha. The sequence continues at coordinate 21,240,978 of NC_060174.1, forward strand.
TCCATGTGCGTCAGTCACCTGCCTCAGGGTGACTCCCTCAGGGCCCCCTGGCCATCAACTAAATTAGTTCTCTCTCATTCCTCTCCCTTCCTCCGCATTTCCACACCCAAGTGTCAAAAATTAACAGACCTGGGGAAAATGGACAAGCTTACCGTGTGTGATAGTTCAGCTTTTTCTTACCGGCGTACCTCTTCCTATCACACACTTCAACTGATAAATGTTTATATACACCTATTCTTGCTATGGGTTTGCAGTATGGAGAATTTATATGGTAAATTGTAGAGACTTAACATCTCATTCACATCTAATGTGTTAGTGACAATTATTCCTCTCGAACACCTGGCCCTTCTCTCTCAGACGTCAATGGAAGATGGCTGTATTGTACTTTAGTGCCGGCTGTTGGCTCTCATGCAATCATCCTCACAAACAAAGCCAAATCATCCCAGACGTGACTGCACACGCTCCCCTTCTTCACTCCCCATTCCCTGGTTTCCATGACTCCCCAATTGAGGTCAACTGGCTTTTTATGAGTCTGCAGGTGTGCCTGGAATCAACAGACACATGCTGCCTTCGTTCCAAATGAAATCTAATTTTATTTGTCACATGCTTTACTTACAAGCCCTTAAACCAACGGTGCAGTTCAATAAATAAAGTATAAAAAGTAACACTAAATCAGGGCATTTGTTGAACACAGGAGCAAACAGAGATCATAGCCAATCCAGAATAAACAAAGACAAAACAATAAACAAAATGACCACGTATCAATAAAGAGGATAGTGTACAGCCGAACCAATACTGTGACCTCGCCTCACATTGTCCGTGTGTAACTGCGAAACCTCCCTATATAAGCCAAACTGGGATATTTTTAGATGCTGCTATGATTGAAACCACTGGATTGAGTGCCTCTGCATCATATGTTCTGAGTGCTGATTATCCATGTGTCAGTCTGACCTAGTTCAGATCAATGGGATAGGTCCCCAGAGGTGCTTAAGGACTGTCGGCTAGGTCTCGCAGGTTGCTGTAACAATTGATTGTTCTGAAGAAAATCAACCCAATCTAGACAAGCCTGTTTTGTTTATTGGATTTTAAGAGTACACCTGGAATGACATTCTGGCTCTGAAATCAATGAATGGAGAGAATAACTCAATAACAAGTTTAACACAGAGAAAGAAAGATACTTACAGTTTTTCCCCAATTGTTTACACACAAAAATTGGAACTTGAAACCTGAAACTCATGTACCAAATCCCTAAACCAAGTCTGAAAAATTGCAAGCACAATTCCTGCTTTACACTCAGTTTTCAGTTCTATATCACACTTTTTGCAAAACACTACACACAGTTCTCTATATTAGGCACAACATTCAAAAATAAAATATCTTAAGTCCCTTTGGAAAGCAACGCCAATCACAATGCCAAGCTCTATACACCAATTGGCAACACCCTCTCCTCACAGGTGTAAACACTAGTTGCTGAAATGTTCACTTATAAATCAGAGCTTTAAGCACTGTAAAAAGGCCACAGATGAGCTCTCCTGTTTTAGAGGAAAATGGAAGTCAATGGGGAAGCAAGAGCTATAGGTGAAGGAGTGAGAGTAAGGGGAGGAAGAGGAGGATGAGGAAGGACAGTTGTCTCAGATGAGATCAGGGCCACATTGGTTGACCATGTGCTCAACCATGGATTGAGTATGAGGGAGGCTGGGCAGAGAGTTCAGTCCAACCTGAGCTGCTACACGGTTGCATCTATCATCCATACATTCAGAAATGGCAACCGGTAAGTTACTTACCATCTATGCTCTTTATGTATGTATACTGTAGTCTGACATATCAGTAGGCCTTTGTTACTCAGTGATTGTTGGCCTGTTACAGTAATGTCATTTCATATGGAAAGAAAATAGATTATTGTAGCTTACTGTAACCAATCATATCATATTTGTGGATCTTCTGCAGAACTGAGAGACGGCCAGGCCATGGTGGAAGACACAGTTCACACCAGAACAGGAGACCGCTAGTGTGAACATGGTGGTGGTCAACAATACCATTAGACTCGGAGAAATCCAGAACCACATAATTGCAGACATCACAATATTCAATAACATTCACCAGATGGGCTTGTCTACATTGGACCGTGTATTACAGCGCAACCGAATCCGGATGAAACCGGTCTACAGGGAGCCATTTGAGCGAAACTCAGAGAGGGTTAAAGAACAGTGCTATGAATATGTGCAAGTAAGTACTATACTGTGAATCTACTATCCTATCAGCACTGTAGACACATTACAGTACTGTAACCCAGTGTATTGTGCCTCAGCATATTGACTGCTCTAGGTCTATGTCACATACTGTCTTGTTGTCTGATTCAGAGTCTTGGAGCTGGATGCCGGTGTAATTCAGCACGTTTATCTTTACATTGATGAGGCTGGCTTCAACTTAGCCAAAAGATGGGGACGGAACATTATTGGCCACCGTGCCACAGTGAATGTCCCTGTACAGCGTGGAGGGAATATCACCATATGCACAGCCATTACCCAGCAAGGCGTCCTCCATCACCATGCAAACCTTGGTTTACAACATGATTACAACGCCGCCATTCTCATCACCTTCCTGGACACACGACATCATCATTCCAGCTGAGCAGAGGGGTGGACCAGAGCAGCCCAGGTATGTTGTCATCTGAGACAACGTGAGTTTCCACCGGGCTGCTCTGGTCTGCAACTGGTTCATCGACCACCCACAATTTATTGTTCTATACTTCCCATCATATTCTCCATTACTAAACCCAATTGAATAGTTTTTTTCCGGCATGGCAATGGAAGGTGTATGTGGTGAAGTTGATGTGGGGGCTTTTGGCGTCTGGATCCGTCACTCCAGAAGATTCTTTCCCCGCTGTTTAGCCAGGGAGAACATGGTTTGTGATGTAGATGAGGTGCTGTTTAGCCAGGGAGAACATGGTTTGTGATGTAGATGAGGTGCTGTTTAGCCAGGGAGAACATGGTTTGTGATGTAGATGAGGTGCTGTTTAGCCAGGGAGAACAAGGCTTGTGATGTAGATGAGGTGCTGTGGCCAGACCAAAATAGGAGGCAGGATGCAGCCTAATGTCTTTTTTCTTACATTTTGCATGTGTTTTGGTGTTCAGAGTTTTGAAAGAATGAGCCACTTTCAGTTTTGTGTAGAAAACCCTTTATCTGACTGAATGTTTTTCTCCTGTTGGGTATGGAGTGTTACATGCATACAGGAACAAGTGTTACATTACATTTACATTTAAGTCATTTAGCAGACGCTCTTATCCAGAGGGACTTACAAATTGGTGCATTCACCTTATGACATCCAGTGGAACAGTCACTTTACAATAGTGCATCTAAATCTTAAAGAGGGGGGGGGGGTGAGAAGGATTACTTAACCTATCCTAGGTATTCCTTAAAGAGGTGGGGTTTCAGGTGTCTCCGGAAGGTGGTGATTGACTCCGCTGTCCTGGCGTCGTGAGGGAGTTTGTTCCACCATTGGGGGGCCAGAGCAGCGAACAGTTTTGACTGGGCTGAGCGGGAACTGTACTTCCTCAGTGGTAGGGAGGCGAGCAGGCCAGAGGTGGATGAACGCAGTGCCCTTGTTTGGGTGTAGGGCCTGATCAGAGCCTGGAGGTACTGAGGTGCAGTTCCCCTCACAGCTCCGTAGGCAAGCACCATGGTCTTGTAGCGGATGCGAGCTTCAACTGGAAGCCAGTGGAGAGAGCGGGGGAGCGGGGTGACGTGAGAGAACTTGGGAAGGTTGAACACCAGACGGGCTGTGGCGTTCTGGATGAGTTGTAGGGGTTTAATGGCACAGGCAGGGAGCCCAGCCAACAGCGAGTTGCAGTAATCCAGACGGGAGATGACAAGTGCCTGGATTAGGACCTGCGCCGCTTCCTGTGTGAGGCAGGGTCGTACTCTGCGGATGTTCAAAAATACTGCATTTTGGAAATAAATGACAATATTGTTTTTGTTACTTTATTGCATGTGTGTGTTTATTTATGTATATTTGAGTAGGTATGTATACATTACTGTAACAATCTTTCACAACCAGTTACAGTGTAACACTGAAAATCCAAAAGGCATAAACCTACTGCTGGGATATTCATAGTAGTGTTTTGTGTTGAGCACATCAGTGTGTTGGTTGGTCGACAGATCTATTCATATGACATGTGTGCGTGTCATTTTGATGCAAAAAAATATTGGAAAGAGAAAACTGTTTTGAATGCAGTGCAGTTGTGTGTTTAGAGTTTTGGGAAAATGGGCCAAAGATTCAGCAAATGTGTGTAAACAATTAAGGAAAACTTTAACTAAAACTGCCTAGACTCAAAATATACCACTGATCAAATAAAACCTTATTTGCCACATGCGTTGAATACACCAAGTGTAGACTGGGGGGGGGGGTTCAATGTAAATTGTCCGGTGGTGATTTTTATGAATTGTTCAGCAGTCTTGGGGGCTGTTGAGGAGCCTTTTGGTCCTAGACTTGGCACTACGGTACCGCTTACCGTGCGGTAGCAGAGAAAACAGTCTAACTTGGGTGACTGGAGTCTCTTACAATTTCATGGGCTTTCCTCTGACACGCATATTATATAGGTCCTGGATGGCAGGAAGCTTGGCCCCAGTGAAAGAGTGGGCTGTTCGCACTACCTTCTGTAGCGCCTTACGGTCAAGATGCCGAGCAGTTGCCATACCAGGGGGTGATGCAACCGGTCAAGATGCTCTCGATGGTGCACCTGTAGAACCTTTTGAGGATCTGGGGACCCATGTCAAATATTTTCAGTCTCCTGAGGGGGAAAAGGTTTTGACGTGCCCTCTTCAAGATTGTCTTGGTATGTTTGGACCATGATAGTTCGTTGGTGATGTGGACACCAAGGAACTTAAACTCTCGACCTGCTCCATTACCGCCCCGTCGATGTTAATGGGGGCCTGCTCGGTCCGCCGTAGTCCACGATCAGCTCCTTTGTCTTGCTCACATTGAGGGAAAAGTTGTTGTCCTGGCACCACACTGCCAGGTCTCTGACCTCCTCCCTATAGGCTGTCTCGTTGTCGGCGATCAGGCCTACCACTGTTGTGTCGTCAGCAAACTTATTGGTGTTGGAGTCGTGTTTGGCCACGCAGTCGAGGGTGAACAGGGAATACAGGAGGGGACTAAGTACACCCCTGAGGGGCCCCAGTGTTAAGGATCAGCGTGGCAGACGTATTGTTGCCTACTCTTACCACCTGGGGGCGACCCGTCAGGAGGTCCAGGATCAAGTTGCAGAGGGAGGTGTTTAGTCCCAGAGTCCTTAGCTTAGTGATGAGCTTCATGGGCACTATGGTGTTAAACACTGAGCTGTAGTCGATGAACAGCATTCTCACATACAGTGGGGAGAACAAGTATTTGATAACCTGCAAAATCGGCAGTGTTTTCTACTTACAAAGCATGTAGAGGTCTGTACTTTTTTTAATCATAGGTACACTTCATCTGTGAGAGACTGAATCTAAAACAAAAATCCAGAAAATCACATTGTATGATTTTTAAGTAATTAATTTGCCTTTTATTGCATGACAAGAATTTGATACATCAGAAAAGCAGAACTTTGGTACAGAATCCTTTGTTTGCAATTACAGAGATCATACGTTTCCTGTAGTTCATGACCAGGTTTGCACACACTGCAGCAAGGATTTTGGCCCACTCCTCAATACAGACCTTCTCCAGATCCTTCAGGTTTCAGGGCTGTCGCTGGACAATATGGACTTTCAGCTCCCTCCAAAGATTTTCTATTGGGTTCAGGTCTGGAGACTGGCTAGGCCACTCCAGGACCTTGAGATGCTTCTTACGGAGCCACTCCTTAGTTGCCCTGGCTGTGTGTTTCAGGTCGTTGTCATGCTGGAAGACCCAGCCACGACCCATCTTCAATGCTCTTACTGAGGGAAGGAGGTCGTTGGCAAAAGATCTCGCGATACATGGCCCCATCCATCCTCCCCTCAGTACAGTGCAGCAGTCCTGTCCCCTTTGCAGAAAAGCATCCCCAAAGAATGATGTTTCCACCTCCATGCTTCACGGTTGGGATGGTGTTCCTGGGGTTGTACTCATCCTTCTTCCTCCAAACACAGCGAGTGGAGTTTAGACCAAAAAGCTCTATTTTTGTCTCATCAGACCACATGACCTTCTCCCATTCCTCCTCTGGATCATCCATATGGTCATTGGCAAACTTCAGACGGGCCTGGACATGCGCTGGCTTGAGCAGGGGGACCTTGCATGCGCTGCAGGATTTTAATCCATGACGGTGTAGTGTGTTACTAATGGTTTTCTTTGAGACTGTGGTCCCAGCTCTCTTCAGGTCATTGACCAGGTCCTGCCGTGTAGTTCTGGGCTGAACCCTCACCTTCTTCATGATCATTGATGCCCCATGAGGTGAGACCTTGCATGGAGCCCCAGACCGAGGATGATTGACCGTCATCTTGAACTTCTTCCATTTTCTAATAATTACACCAACAGTTGTTGCCTTCTCACCAAGCTGCATGCCTCTTGTCCTGTAGCCCATCCCAGCCTTGTGCAGGCCTACAATTGTATCCCTGATGTCCTTACACAGCCCTCTGGTCTTGGCCATTGTGGAGAGGTTAGAGTCTGTTTGATTGTGTGTGCGGACAGGTGTCTTTTATACAGGTAACGAGTTCAAACAGGTGCAGTTAATACAGGTAATGAGTGGAGAACAGGAGGGCTCATTAAAGAAAAACTAACAGGTCTGTGAGACTGAATTCTTACTGGTTGGTAGGTGATCAAATACTTATGTCATGTAATAAAATGCAAATGAATTACTTAAAAATCATACAATGTGATTTTCTGGATTTTTGTTTTAGATTCCGTCTCTCACAGTTGAAGTGTACCTATGATAAAAAATTACAGACCTCTTCATGCTTTATAAGTAGGAAAACCTGCAAAATCGGCAGTGTATCAAATACTTGTTCTCCCCACTGTAGGTGTTCCTCTTGTCCAGGTGGGAAAGGGCGGTGTGGAGTGTGATTGAGATTGAGTCATCTGTGGATCTGTTGGGGCGGTATGCGAGTTGGAGTGGGTCTAGGGTGTCTGGGAGGATGCTGTTGATGTGAGCCATGACCAGCCTTTCAAAGCACTTCATGGCTACGGACGTGAGTGCCACTGATGGTTTAGATTGTAGATTTTTTGCCTGCGTTTTCAGTGTAAGTAGGACTTTATTTTTATCATTAATATGTGCTTTTCGGTTAGGCCAAAACAATAGCGGGGCAACCGAATTAAGTTTGGAGAAGAACTAGGCCTGTATGTTGTTGAGTATTGAATCTACGGAAGGCAATGAGCCAGTGCAAACGCCTAATTGGTCTCTCTCTAAATTATAAGTCACCCACTCCTTCCCTCCTCCTTTGTTTTTGGCTTCGGCCCAGTTGGAAAGTTGCTGCAGTGAGGTAATTGGCTCTGTCTGCTCCAGTGTGACCATGTTGTCAGATTTCACCCATTCCTTCCCAACCAGGACTAATTGAGTGACCACACTCATGATTAAGGCACCCTCAAATGTACTGCTAAACCTTTTAAAGGCTTAACACATTCATGGCCATTACAGGACCTGGCAGGATATTACCCTGTATTACCCACACACCAACAGGAGGCATGCCAGTAACCCACAGACCGAGCATGAAAACATCTCAAATTGGCAAACCGCCAAATGCGATTCATTCTGGCATTGAAATGGTAGTCTAGTCAACATAACCACAGTGAAATAAAATATGCAGTGTATAGCTACAGCGTGTGCCCGGGGGGGGGAATGCTTTTCATGAAGCAAACGGATGCTCCATTATGATCAATAGCAGGTCTGAGTTAATAAAAAGTTCAGTCATTCAATTCAGCTGGCTAGAACATCCCATTGAGACGTGTGGGTGTGCTGAGCTGCTGCTCAATGAAGTCTGCCAGAACAGTCATCTTAATGGAGCCCAGCCTTTTGAAAGCAATAGCATTTATTTCAACTGCCACCAAACATATAATGTGGAAAGAGTTGAGTTCAATTCCTTTTAAATTCTGTCAATTCAGGGAGTGAAATAAAGAGCTAATATTAATTTAATTTCAAATAATTTCCTGGATTTACCGATCATTTTTTGTTGTTGTCAATAAGTAAACTCAGCAATAAAAGAAAATGTCCTCTCACTGTGTAAATATTTATATGAACATAACAAGATTCAACAACTGAGACATAAACTGAACAAGTTCCACAGACCTGTGACTAACAGAAATGGAATAATGTGTTGACTAACAGAAATGGAATAATGTGTCCCTGAACAAGGGGGGGGGGGACCAAAATCAAAAGTAACAGTCAGTATCTGGTGACCAGCTGCATTAAGTACTGCAGTGCATCTCCTCCTCGTGGACTGCACCAGATTTGCCAGTTCTTGCTGTGAGATGTTACCCCACTCTTCCACCAAGGTACCTGCAAGTTCCCGGACATTGCTGGGGGGAATGGCTCTAGCCCTCACCCTCCGATCCAACACGGCCAGACGTGTTCAATAGGAGCGCTTCGCTAGCCATGACAGAACACTGACATTCCTGACTTGCAGGAAATCACGCACAGAACGAGCAGTATGGCTGGTGGCACTGACATTCCTGACTTGCAGGAAATCACGCACAGAACGAGCAGTATGGCTGGTGGCATTGTCATGCTGGAGGGTCATGTCAGGATGAGCCTGCAGGTAGGGTACCACATGAGAGAGGAGGATGTCTTCCCTGTAACGCACAGCGTTGAGATTGTCTGCAATAACGACAAGTTCAGTCTGGTGATGCTGTGACCCTCCACCTCCAAATTGATCCCGCTCCAGAGTACAGGCCTCGGTGTAACGCTCATTCCTTCGACAATAAACACAAATCCAACCATCACCTCTGGTGAGAAACCGTGACTCGTCAGTGAAGAGCACTTTTTGCCAGTCCTGTCTGGTCCAGCGATGGTGGGTTTGTTCCGTTTCCGTTGTTACATGTGGTCTGCCACTGCGAGGACGATCAGCTGTCTGTCCTGTCTCCCTGTAGCGCAGTCTTAGGCGTTTCACAGTACAGACATAGCAATGTATTGCCCTGGCCACATCTGCAGTCCTCATGCCTCCTTGCAGCATGCCAAAGGCACGTTCACACAGATGAACAGGGACCCTGGGCAACTTTCTTACGTAGCAGAGCAAGAATCTAGATAATCACTCTGATTAAAAAATGATACAGTACGAAGACAGCAGAGACACTATGTAGGTAGCTAACACTAAACTAATCTCCTCCTGGTGTTTTTCCAAAGTCAGTAGAAAGGCCTCTTAAGTGTCCTACGTTTTCATAACTGTGACCTTAATTGCCTAACGTCTGTAAGCTGTTAGTGTCTTAACGACCGTTCCACAGGTGCATGTTCATTAATTGTTTATGGTTCATTGAACAAGCATGGGAAACAGTGTTTAAACGCTTTACAATGAAGATCTGTGAAGTTATTTGGATTTTTACTAATTATCTTTGAAAGACAGGGTCCTGAAAAAAAGACTTCCACCATAATTTGCAAATAAATTCATTAAAAAATCCTACAATATGAATTTCTGTATTTTTTCCCCCTCATTTTGTGTCATAGTTGAAGTGTACCTATGATGAAAATGACAGGCCTCATCTTTTTAAGTGGGAGAACTTGCACAATTGGTGGCTGACTAAATACTTTTTTGCCCCACTGTACATTTGTAAACATTTCTAAAAACCTGTTTCACTATGTCGCTTTATGATGTGTTGGCGATGAGGGAAAACATTCATTTAATCAATTTTAGAATAAGGTTGTAACGTAACAAAATGTGGAAAAAGGGAAGGGGTCTGAATAGACTGTATCTTGGATAAATTATACAAATATTTGTTAATACTGTAATTCCCAATTTAGGCTAACTGTGCCAGGACATAGTAGTCTTGTCAGGACTGGTGAGTGTTGTTAACATCAAAAGCAGAAAAATAACAATATACTGAGGCTGAGGTTGGAACCTGGTGTATTGGCACCGACTACCATTGCCAACACAAAACTTTTGTGGTCTTTCCTATCCATGAAAGGCAATGGCTGCATGCTCATTACTGCTTCTCTAACTTCTCTTTTTTTTAAAGACTGATGATCCATTGAGACCAGAAGGCAAAAGTGCTTAATACATTTCATATCAAAACCACAACCAAAACATAACTCAGCTATTCACCTCAGGAAAAATCAAAGCATTAAATGGTATCTTTATTAAAGCCATGTCCACTTTGCTGAGTGCTGGGGTCTGATTGACAGCAGACTCAAAACCTCCACGGACCTTTGTGTGTCCTGACATGACCTGGAATGCAGAGTCATTTACAGTCAAATCGTCATTCTGAGATATAAATGGGCAATTTGAACTTTCTCATAAATCATGCACTGATGTGGAAGACAAAAAATAATAAACAAGTAAACAGAAGGGCTTGAAAAACATACAAATGACTAATTCCAGTTAGAAAGGACTTGGAGCACTTATCCGAAAAAGCAAGAAGATGTCAGCTTGACATCAAAACGTCAGTCACCTCTTCGTAATCCAATGGATTAAAGTGAGCTAAAATAAATACATCTCTGCTTTTTTTTGTTGAGTGCTCCAACTTCTTTCTACCTTCAATTACCACTTCTGGAAGGTTTTCTTGGTAAGCTCTTGTCATGATTTTTGTCATTGTTTTTGAGTACCCCTCCTTTCCTTTGTTTGATGAAGTACAAAGCGCCACCTGAACTCCCAACACTCAAAACAAGTAAGGACTTGACACATGAAATGCAGCAGTAAAAGCCAGTCAGTCTCTCAGAGTCCATAATGCTCTGCTTCTCTTCCTTCTACATGGCTCTAACATAACCTCCTTAGGGCTATAACACTGCCTGCCTGAGTAGAGCCCTGCTGTTTCCAACTCTGGCTCCCCTCTGACTTAATGCTCTCTCCCATCGGTCTCAATGGGAATGATTGAGATGGACCCAGCATTACTCTGTCATTCACCCAGAAACCCTCCTTGGCTGGGACAGACAGATTGTGGTTTGTTGAACATCATGCTCCAGCACACAGAGATGTCGACACACATCGATTGGTTTGTTGGGCTTCATCATAGCCAGTTTATCAAACCTAATGTTGTGACATTATGTGATATTCTAATGAATAGGACTCATTCGTTCCGAAACCTAGAGTAGACAGGATATGAACATCTGCAGAGAACAACGTGTCAATATGTAGCTCAGTTGGTAGAGCATGGCGCTTGTAACGCCAGGGTAGTGGGTTCGATCCCCGGGACCACCCATACGTAGAATGTATGCACACAGAATGTATGCACACATGACTGTAAGTCGCTTTGGATAAAAGCGTCTGCTAAATGGCATATATTATTATTATATTAATATTGGAACGACTAAATACGTGAATCTGTCAGGAGGACGGGTGAACCGAGCGCAAATCTAGATCATGTTGTAAAAATAAACCTTTTTTTTAAGGGGCTTTAGTTTACTTTCCCATTGTCAAGTAGACAGAGGATTGTTTAACTAGTCCTATGAGCATCAATTCTTTGACTGCGTGTGTCAGGATATCCTCCCTTAGGGAGATGTGTGCTTCTATAGGGCCACCGGGAGCAGAGCTGCAGAGCTGCAGAGCTGCGTCCTGCTCCTTAGGCAGAGTTAAAAACAGCTCAGACCTCCAGGCAGAGAGGAGATGGGATCACACCCACACACACACAGTTATGCAGTTTCTGTTTTCATCACTTACTGGGTCCTTGGATCAGAACTGAGTGGTTATCCCTCGCTGATCCCAAAAACTGCAGAGAGTTGTTGTGAGCAGCATGAACGTCCTTTTAGGGTGAACTTAGGGGAGCATGGCAGTTAAAAAGCATGTGTAGCAGCTAGGTCCTGTTGCATTCAGTCTACACCATTAATAATCAGGGTGGTGATGGATGAGAGCAGCACATTTTCCTCTGGTGATTCAGAGCTAATGCACTTGTTTACCTTGACCAGAGTGTGTCTGACACAGGAGCCATAGTGTAAACGCTGTATGGTCGCAGCAGTAGCACTGCACACCTTCCCACATTCTTGGGTTTGGCTGGTCAAAACAACAATATATCAAATATGCCATTTAGACACACTTTTCTACAAAGAAACTTAGTCATGCGTGCATACATTTTACGTATGGGTGGTCCCGGGAATCAAACCCATTACCCTGGCGTTACAAGCACCATGCACACCAACTAAGCTACAAAGGACCTCATCTGGGCTCAGCAAGAGGCTGACCATAGATCGCTCAATAAGAGCGTCTGCTAAATGACTTAAATGTAAATGTATATGGAGGGACTACGGTTGAATAAGGAGCTAAAAACATGCCCTTCCATGTCAGAGACAAACTTGTGAAATGTGTGGCTAGGTACTGTCCGATAGTCTGGCTGACACCTAACTCCAAGTCCTCCTGCATTAAGAGTCGGGGAAATTAGATTTTGTTGTTGTTGACACGATGCGTCGATAATGAAGGGTATGTGCTTTTTTTACTGATACAGTGGTGAGAAGGTATCTACCGTGTCCAGAAGCAACTTTCCCATACATTTTCTGCATTCAGGTTCACTCAAACATATTTTAAAAGCTTTGTTTTACTATTGACAGTAACTGCTGATTTTGGGATTGTATACATCGATACGCTCTCCTTAAATATTTGTCATCTGATGTATTAATTTCATTTGGAATTGTTTAATCAAACTTCTCGCCACCTGTTCCTGATATCATGGCATAACAAATTAAATCTGTGTCCTGAATTCAGCTGTCGCGTTAATGCAGAATTCTGCATTTTTCACACAGAAACAAGCGATCAAACGCACAACAAATACTGTACGCAATGTTAAAATGCGTGTTATTGTAATTTCTGCTTGGCATTAGACACATTTTGTGGCTTAGTTGCACTTCTCCACTCAGATGACGAACGCTCTGACTGATGTGTAGCTACTTTTCGGTACTTTTCTCAGTGTACTCTACTTTTCTCCAATAAAATGCAAGACTAACTTCAAGCAAAACATAATGAACTGTTGCTGGCTATATACGTCTATGATAAACATTCAAAATATAAATGGCCATGCATTGTTTCCGCAAGAAAGATATGACTTTTTCATTGTAAGCTCATTTGTGTGGTTGCTAGCGTTGTACTTCTGTTGTCATCTGATGAAAATTAAGCTAAACTCAGCAAAAAAAGAAGCGTCCCATTTTCAGGACCCTGTCTTTCAAAGATATTTAGATTTTCACGAATTAACATGATAGATCTTCATTGTAAAGGGTTTAAACACTGTGGTCCCCTCATCTGCGTGAACGTTCCTTAGGCATGCTCAAGGAGGCATGAGGACTGCAGATGTGACCAGGGCAATAAATTACAATTTCCGTACTGTGAGACCCCTAAGACAGAGCTACAGGGAGACAGGGAGGACAGCTGATCATCCTCGCAGTGCAGACCACATGTAGCAACACCCGCACATGATCAGTACATCCGAACATCACACCTGCGGGACAGGTACAGGATGGCAACAACAACTGCCCGATTTAAACCAAGAACGGACAATCCCTCAATCAGTGCTCAGACTGTCCGCAATAAGCTGGGAGAGGCTGGACTGAGGGCTTGTAAACCTGTTGTAAGACAGGTCCTCACCTGACATCACCGGATACAACGTCGCCTATGAGCAAACCCACCATCGCTGGATCAGACAGGACTGGCAAAAAGTGCTCTTCACTGACGAGTCACGGTTTTGTCTCACTAGGGGTGATGGTCGGATTTGCGTTTATCGTCGAGGGAATGAGTGTTACACCGAGGCCTGTACTCTGGAGCGGGATCAATTTGGAGGTGGTCTGGGGAGGTCTCACAGCAAGAACTGCCAAATCTGGTGCAGTCCATGAGGAGATGCACTGCAGTACTTAATGCAGCTGGTGGCCACATCAGATACTGACTGTTACTTTTGATTTTGACCCCCCCCATTGTTCAGGAACACATTATTCCATTTCTGTTAGTCACATGTCCGTGGAACTTGTTCAGTTTGTCTCAGTTGTTGAATCTTGTTATGTTCATATAAATAATTACACATGTTAAGTTTGCTGAAAATAAACGCAGTTGACAGTGAGAAGACATTTCTTTTTTTGCTGAGTTTATGTTATGCCTATTTTGTTGTTGTTGCACGAATGTATTTTGTGTGAAGAAAAAGCTATAGTTGCTCGGCCCTGATCAATCTACTGAAGCAAGCAAAAAACGTGACTTTCAATATAAAAACGCAGATGAAATGGTTTAAAAACACAGATTTTTTTGATGATCTGCATTTTGAAAATGCTGATTTCAGAACTCCCCTGGAATTAGCCTAGTACGCATGTGCACCCAGCCATATCCTGTCCCGAGATAGTTTAGCCAGGGACAACTGGCGAAAGCAAACGTAACTATGCTAATTTTGGTCCTCATTGCCAAACATAAATACTGCACCCTCAACTTCAAAACTAATTTGCTAGTTATACAATCATGTAAGTGAGAAATCTTCTGGAAAGAAACATTAAAATTATTTATTGAATATTCATGGCTGGTTCGGGCCCTATGTCGTGTCGTAAGACAATGGTGGCAAAGGATATTATTGCTACCTAAAGCCGCCAGCATGCTTCAGTTCGGCTGGCAACTAGCCGAACTCGACTAGGAGAACCGAACAGGCATGCCCGCATACTCCCTTAAAAGACATCATCTTGAAAAACAAGAAAAAAGCTACAATAGTACTGTTTGTCCAATTTGAGACTCCGTCGCCATTATACACTGCCTAAAAATAGTTTGAATTGATTTAAAGCAAGAAATCTGGTCATAAATTGACGTAGTCACTCAATTTTACATAATTTGGTGCAGTATTTCTCAATGAAAAAATGTGCATGAAAACGAGTCGTCTCTCATTGAATGATAAAGGCTTTATTGAAGAATCCGTACTGTTGACCCACAAAGGGGTGGAGACTTCGGCTACAGACTTCATCTTGCCTCCAGAAAAATGTTTGTGTGCCCGAACAACATAAGAAGTCTAAAATAAATAAAATAAAAAAACAGCACAAAATGTCATCATATGAATGAACTCCTCCGAACGGTTTTGGCTGGAAAGCATGCGGACGACTTAACGTGGAACCAAGTTCCATTTTGGCAAAGGGTAAAGACGACCGCTTCCCAACCAAAACAGTTCGGAACAGTTTGTGCATATACTATGATGACATTTTAGTTTGTTTTGGGGTTCAAGGGAAATTAGAAACAGAAAAAGTGAAATTGATTCCAACATTCTATTATCAACATACCTGGATAAGGGCGCAAGAGGTTCTCATGTAGGGGGAAAGTTACATCTCCCAGGAAAACATAAGGACTTGGCATTGTCGTACCTGGCAGGACAGCTGGCAGTGGTAAATCAAGGGTCTTCAGCAGCAGTTTGGACCAAAAAAACTCTTGAAACACTCCACCATAGCACTCTTGGCTGTATGCCCTGCATCCAAAATTGTGAACCAGTAGCAAGCATCTTCTCTGTCTCCATATCCCACCTATTATATGTGTTGCTAGCTATATTAAATCTAGTACATCCTGGAAAATGTACATAATTAAAAAAAAAAATGCCAGTCAAGTGTCGTCTTCTTCTATGAAATCATGGCGGTCCACAAACAAAGTTTTAAAGAGCGTGGCGCCACCTACTGCGTTAGAATGTACTATCAATTATGATCTGCTAAATTCTGTACTACCATGAAAATAAAATTCAAAACCAAATAAATCCCTAACTTCTCCCACACATCTTTTCTTTCCTTTACACTGAGCAGCTACATGACCCATTCTTTGGGATTTAAATCACTGCAGTGCATATGGGACAAATTCTCTAACATTGAAACTAAGGAATCCGATCTGTGCTTTTTGACCAGCAGGGACAAATAATAATAATCACAGTGGTTGTCGAGGGTGCAACAGGTCAGCACCTCAGGAGTAAATGTCAGTTGGTTTTCATAGCCGATCATTCAGAGTTAGAAACAGCAGGTGCGGTAGAGAGAGCGAGTCGAAAACAGCAGGTCCAGGACAAGGTAGCACGCTTCACTGCTTTCTGTATCATGACCCCTCTTCTTCCCATGTCTTTCCACTACCGACCATTCCGGCCCTTTACTCTCATCCACCCGCTCCGTGCCAACAGAACTGACACCCATGTTGTTCCCATTCCAGCACAGCTATTGGTTCACCCCCCCCCCACAAAAAAAACTGATCGGTTCTCTCAAAGCTCAGCCCATGTCTGTGCAAATACTGCTACAATGGACTCAGATGCATGTTGAGACAATATCTCCACCCTGTCCACCCCAGGGACTGCGGTTGAAAATTAGCCGGCTGGCTAAAACCGGCACTTTTACTGAAACGTTGATTAATGTGCACTGTCCCTGTAAAAATAAACTAAACTAAACTAAAACTGTGCAACAGCCTGAGGCCTGACTCGGTTTGACTCATACTTCAAAGATGTGAGGCTTACTGAGCTGCAATTTTCTCCTGAGCCCTCCTCCTAGGCCTAGCCTATGTGTAAAGGTGTCCTGCTTGTGCGCTTAGACAGAAATCATTGAATGTGTACTAAACCCTGCTGAATGCAGAAAGCCTGGGAAGGGCAAATCTTGACTGCTGAAATATGGAGAAAGATCACAGCTTCTAGAGAGTAAGGATAAATCCAGACAGAAATGTCTTATGCATAGCAACAAAACCTAACAGTAAAATATAGTAACATGTGGGTAAGTGATCAAAAATGATAGTGTAATGTTTTACACACAACTTCTGCCAAACACTGAAATCAATCACTGACTAGAGCCAACTCCATGGCCTAAGAGTCATGAATGATAGACATGGCTTTGAATGAATGGCAACCAGTAGAGAGAAGGTTCAATAAGTTCGCCAGCTCCGCTGTATAATGAATGAATGGCAACCAGTAGAGAGAAGGTTCAATAAGTTCGCCAGCTCCGCTGTATAATGAATGAATGGCAACCAGTAGAGAGAAGGTTCAATAAGTTCTCCAGCTCCGCTGTATAATGAATGAATGGCAACCAGTAGAGAGAAGGTTCAATAAGTTCTCCAGCTCCGCTGTATAATGAATGAATGGCAACCAGTAGAGAGAAGGTTCAATAAGTTCTCCAGCTCCGCTGTATAATGAATGAATGGCAACCAGTAGAGAGAAGGTTCAATAAGTTCGCCAGCTCCGCTGTATAATGAATGAATGGCAACCAGTAGAGAGAAGGTTCAATAAGTTCGCCAGCTCCGCTGTATAATGAATGAATGGCAACCAGTAGAGAGAAGGTTCAATAAGTTCTCCAGCTCCGCTGTATAATGAATGAATGGCAACAAGTAGAGAGAAGGTTCAATAAGTTCTCCAGCTCCGCTGTATAATGAATGAATGGCAACCAGTAGAGAGAAGGTTCAATAAGTTCTCCAGCTCCGCTGTATAATGAATGAATGGCAACCAGTAGAGAGAAGGTTCAATAAGTTCTCCAGCTCCGCTGTATAATGAATGAATGGCAACCAGTAGAGAGAAGGTTCAATAAGTTCTCCAGCTCCGCTGTATAATGAATGAATGGCAACCAGTAGAGAGAAGGTTCAATAAGTTTGCCAGCTCCGCTGTATAATGAATGAATGGCAACCAGTAGAGAAGGTTCAATAAGTTCTCCAGCTCCGCTGTATAATGAATGAATGGCAACCAGTAGAGAGAAGGTTCAATAAGTTCTCCAGCTCCGCTGTATAATGAATGAATGGCAACCAGTAGAGAAGGTTCAATAAGTTCGCCAGCTCCGCTGTATAATGAATGAATTTCCTCACTGTTCACGACCATTAAAGATTCATAACCCCTCCAGCATATCTCTCTACTTTGTGAAACATTGAGTCAGGGCACCATTGATGCAAAGTCTGCATTCATCCGTTACAGTAGCCATGTTTCCATATATAGTTTTTATGAGAGTAAAGTCATACCGTATATAAAAAAAACAGGACATCTATGATGAAAAGATGAAGTTTCCGTACAATTTTATAAATACCGACAGATCATTAGTTTGTTCGACATGGTGGGATCATTTTGTCAATAAAAGTAATTATGCGAGAAATTACGGTGGAAGATATTTTATGCGCAAATATTTATTGAACCACCATGATATCGAAGTAAATGGAGTCACGCGATGACGTGGTGTGTGGTCCTTCCACAATGACTCAGGAAACCATGCAGTTTATTAGGCTACAGATGAAATAGTGTAAACTATGATTCACTTGGTAGGGTTGTGAAAGTACACAGGAATCTTGATTCTCCTCTCCAATAAATATTTATGGTCTTTTTCTGGTGATATGTTGATCGATGCTTTGACAAATAAAATATTCTCGCTCTTATCCATAATAATCTCATCATATAGACTAGCCTACCCACACTATCTGTTGGCTATAGCGCACGTGACAAGACCAGAATAGGCACATTTGTTATAAATATATATATATTTTTAAATAAAACAATTTTGGGGGGAACTTTTTAGCCCTTTTTCTCCCCAATTGTGTGATATCCAAATTGATAGTTACAGTCTTTTCCCATCGCTGCAAATCACGTACAGACTCGGGAGAGGTGAAGGTCGAGAGCCATGCGTCCTCTGAAACACGTCCCCGCCAAGCTGCACTGCTTCTTGACACACAGCTCGCTTAACCCAGAAGCCAGCCGCACCAATGTATTGGACGAAACATCGTACAGCTGGCGATTGATGTCAGCATGCATGCGCCTGGTCGCCAGATGTGGTCGCTATGTGCTCAGATTCATCAAGAGCGTGATGGGACAAGGACATCCCAGCCGGCCAAACCCTCCCCTAACCCGGACGACGCTGGGCCAATTGTGTGCCGCCTTATGGGTCTCCCGGTCACGGCTGGCTGTGACACAGCCCGGGATCAAACCCGGATTTGTAGTGACGCCTCTAGCACTGAGATGCAGTGCCTTTACATGGAACCCAAACCGGCTGTGCGCGTGCGCCATCGTGCATAAATGTATTTTGTCCCCCTACACCAAACGCGATCATGACACGCAGGTTAAAATATCAAAACAAACTCTGAACCAATGACATTAATTTGGGGACAGGTCGAAAAGCATTAAAGATGTATGGCAATTTAGCTAGTTAGCTTGCTAGCTAATTTGTCCTATTTAGCTAGCTTGCTGTTGCTAGCTAATTTGTCCTGGGGTATAAACATTGAGTTGTTATTTTACCTGAAATGCACAAGGTCCTCTACTCCAACAATTAATAAAACGCATATAAACGGTCAACCAAATCGTTTCTAGTCATCTCTCCCAGGCTTTTTCATCTTTGAACTTATATGGTGATTGGCATCTACCCTTTCATAGTATTACCACGACAACCGGCAAAACAGTTTGTCTTTCAATCACCCACGTGGGTAAAACAAATGAGGAGATGGCACGTGGGTACCTGCTTCTATAAACCAATGAGGAGATGGGAGAGGCAGGACTTGCAGCGTGAACTGCGTCAGAAATAGGAATGACCTCTATTGGCGCGCGCGAGCAGTGTGGGTGCAATAATTTAATAACATGGATTTCTACATTTATTTTGCCACGCTCGCGCACGTGACGTGTCCAGTCTGGTCAGCATGTTAGACTGCTGCGCCACTCAGGAGGCAGAGTAGGCACATTTGTGACAGTAGAGTTGAAAATGCGATGGAAACACATTGAAATTTATATTTGATTCAGTACATGAAAACTTAAGTGAAAAAGTACATTTGTGTGCACTATGTGAACATGCACTGACTTATCTGCAACAATTCCATTTGGTGGAAACACCACTGGTGGGAAAATGTGCATAATTTCTTTATGCAGATACTA
Organism: Oncorhynchus gorbuscha; assembly: GCF_021184085.1. Classification (NCBI taxonomy): domain Eukaryota; kingdom Metazoa; phylum Chordata; class Actinopteri; order Salmoniformes; family Salmonidae; genus Oncorhynchus; species Oncorhynchus gorbuscha. The sequence continues at coordinate 21,260,845 of NC_060174.1, forward strand.
GAATATTAGCATGAAAATCTGTTGTCAATTAGATGGAAACCTAGCTTGTAAAGTAGAATATTCAGTGCAGTAAATAATTGATTGAGTTATGCTAACCTGTGTGGCCATCTGACCAAGACAGAATTCAGATCTACTTTACTAGAGCAGGTTACGTTCTAATGGGTATTAAAGGTCCGTGCAGAATGGCTGCTAGCCGTCCAGCAATATAGTTGATATTACTGGCCCCTGAGGAGTTCTATGATATTGTCTGGATTCTGACCCATAATGAGGAGTAAATAACCCGGTGTGCCACAGCAGGCAAAATGAAGTGGCTTTCGCACAGATGACTACTGCTCTCAAAACATTACCCGTGTGAACTATCACCCCTGAATACCTCCCATGCTTTAGGAGAAACCGCTGCTAATATGCCTTCATATTCAGAGACAGGTAAAGCAGTGAAGACTGAGATAAACTCGCCTTAATATAAACACTGAAACAGAGAATTCCCAGTCTAAACACTTCACTGTGTCGTGCAGACTCTGGACTTCGAAGTCCTAACATCTTTGAAGATAAAATACAGAGGCATTAGAGGAGGAGATAATCCACACACAAAAAAAAGGAACAATAATCTGGAAAAGTTTTGATAGAGGATTTAGCGGGAACCGAGCTAGCTTCAAACAGCTCTGGATTCTCCCAGACTTTAGTAAGAGGATAGGAAATTATAATAGCTCTACTTAACAGTGTGCACAGCACCCTCCTTGTAAATAGAATCAACAACAACCTTTGGTTTGAAAGTCCTCTGAGGGTACACAACAGGGCAGCGTGACACTGAAGTCATCGGTGTAGTAAAGTCTGAACTGAAGTTGAGCTCAGCCCTCACCTGCAGACTGACACAGAGGTAATGAGGTAATGACGATGATGCTTCCATGATTTTTAAAATAATTCAAATGGAAAACTGGGCTTACATGAAAACCTATGGACAAGGGTAGCCAAACAAACAGCCAAAGAACAAGGATGTTCCCATCTGTTCCCATCAATGGTAGCAGGAACACCATTGTGCCACTGTCAGCATTTCTGACAGCAGCAGCCTACAGAAGAGTACAGAGAGGGAGAAATAAGGAGAGAGGGATGGATGCTGAGGAACGAGTGGCTGAGCCAAGGAATTCGCTGACTCACAAGGGGAGGGGAGAGGTACAACTGTGGACTCTGAGGATGGAGGAAGGAGAAAACCAAGGAGAGGAGAGGATGAGGCTGGGGGCAGGAGAGAACCAAGGAGAGGAGAGGATGAGTCTGGGGGCAGGAGAGAACCAAGGAGAGGAGAGGATGAGGCTGTGGGCAGGAGAGAATCAAGGAGAGGAGAGGATGAGGCTGGGGGCAGGAGAGAACCAAGGAGATGGGAGGATGAGGCTGGGGGCAGGAGAAAACCAAGGAGAGGAGAGGATGAGTCTGGGGGCAGGAGAGAACCAAGGAGAGGAGAGGATGAGGCTGTGGGCAGGAGAGAATCAAGGAGAGGAGAGGATGAGGCTGGGGGCAGGAGAGAACCAAGGAGATGAGAGGATGAGGCTGGGGGCAGGAGAGAACCAAGGAGAGGAGAGGATGAGGCTGGGGGCAGGAGAGAATCAAGGAGATGAGAGGATGAGGCTGGGGGCAGGAGATAACAGGATGAGGCTGGGGGCAGGAGAGAACCAAGGAGATGAGAGGATGAGGCTGGGGGCAGGAGAGAACCAAGGAGATGAGAGGATGAGGCTGGGAGCAGGAGAGAACCAAGGAGATGAGAGGATGAGGCTGGGGGCAGGAGAGAACAGGATGAGGCTGGGGGCAGGAGAGAACCAAGGAGATGAGAGGATGAGGCTGGGGGCAGGAGAGAACCAAGGAGATGAGAGGATGAGGCTGGGGGCAGGAAAGAATCAAGGAGATGAGAGGATGAGGCTGGGGGCAGGAGAGAACCAAGGAGATGAGAGGATGAGGCTGGGGGCAGGAGAGAACCAAGGAGATGAGAGGATGAGGCTGGGGGCAGGAGAGAACCAAGGAGATGAGAGGATGAGGCTGGGGGCAGGAGAGAACCAAGGAGATGAGAGGATGAGGCTGGGGGCAGGAGAGAACCAAGGAGATGAGAGGATGAGGCTGGGGGCAGGAGAGAACCAAGGAGATGAGAGGATGAGGCTGGGGGCAGGAGAGAACCAAGGAGATGAGAGGATGAGGCTGGGGGCAGGAGAGAACCAAGGAGATGAGAGGATGAGGCTGGGGGCAGGAAAGAACCAAGGAGATGAGAGGATGAGGCTGGGGGCAGGAGAGAACCAATGAGATGAGAGGATGAGGCTGGGGGCAGGAAAGAACCAAGGAGATGAGAGGATGAGGCTGGGGGCAGGAGAGAACCAAGGAGATGAGAGGATGAGGCTGGGGGCAGGAGAGAACCAAGGAGATGAGAGGATGAGGCTGGGGGCAGGAGAGAACCAAGGAGATGAGAGGATGAGGCTGGGGGCAGGAGAGAACCAAGGAGATGAGAGGATGAGGCTGGGGGCAGGAGAGAACCAAGGAGATGAGAGGATGAGGCTGGGGGCAGGAGAGAACCAAGGAGATGAGAGGATGAGGCTGGGGGCAGGAGAGAACCAAGGAGATGAGAGGATGAGGCTGGGGGCAGGAGAGAACCAAGGAGATGAGAGGATGAGGCTGGGGGCAGGAGAGAACCAAGGAGATGAGAGGATGAGGCTGGGGGCAGGAGAGAACCAAGGAGATGAGAGGATGAGGCTGGGGGCAGGAGAGAACCAAGGAGATGAGAGGATGAGGCTGGGGGCAGGAGAGAACCAAGGAGAGGAGGTAGGACATGCATAAGTGAGATGAATTATGTCAGCCTGACAGGGAAACTGTTCATTGATCTAAAGAGAAAAACTACAGTTGCTTGAGTGTGAAGGCCTGAATGGAACAAAATGGTGAGATGGTTATTTCACCAGCCACGGTTACCCCCACACCATATTCTCACTAAGTAACGTGATGATCTCATGTAGAATTAACACTCAACAATATGGGGAGTAGAGCTGGGAGATATGGACAAAAAAATCCATATCGGAATACATTTCCTGAATTGATGCGATAATGATAAATAGAATGATAAGTTTAACATTCATGTGCAACACTGTTTTTATTATTATTATTATTATTATTATCATCCTTTAAAAACTACTACTTATGGTTGTAGCCATCAGTTGTCCCATTAACAATCACCAATAACAGCACACAAAGTGTCAAACTTCACATTAGTCAAGTATAGGCTACTTATCACAATGAACAATATCAGAAAAATGCCTGTGATAAGTGATCGGTGTCAATCATTTTTGGTTTAATGTCCCAGCTCTAATGGAGTCCATATATTACAGACAACATTGTCATAGAACAATAGTCCCAATCAACCACAGATCAGTGAGATCTTATCCTTATTCAGCAGTAACATTCTGATTACAGGGCACTACAGTGCGACCATTTTACTTACATATGCCCCTAAATATTTTGCTGTGCTACCTGGAATGAAAACTTAGGAGCACCAAAGCACCTATAAAAATGTGAGATTCTAACTTTAATATCTCAAATACTTTTTCATTGTGCTGCTAAATTTCCTTGAGTGCGTGGCGCTTACATTGTTTAATGTATGTTTGTTCCTCTTTCCATCTCTTTCCATAGGTTATGATGATATAATGAATAGCCTTGGACTATTGGATGGCTTAGGCCTACTCTACTTATTTAGAATGGTCAGGCTGTCAACTAAGCACGCACCTTTATGATCTCTTATCTGACCAAACAATGGCCAAGGAAAGAGCCATTCTGAGCAGACAGCAGCAGATGAAGTTGGCCTGTGGAGCTGGAGCACCTACAAATCAGTCCATTATGGCTTATCAGCTGAACCTCGTAATTGGAAGATCGACACCATTTTTTAATTTCTTTTTTATTTATCCGTTATTTTACCAGGTAAGTTGACTGAGAACACGTTCTCATTTGCAGCAACGACCTGGGGAATAGTTACAGGGGAGAGGGGGATGAATGAGCCAATTGTAAACTGGGGATTATTAGGTGACCGTGATGGTTTGAGGGCCAGATTGGGAATTTAGCCAGGACACCGGGGTTAACACCCCTACTCTTACGATAAGTGCCATGGGATCTTTAATGACCTCAGAGAGTCAGGACACCCGTTTAACGTCCCATCCGAAAGACGGCACCCAACACAGGGCAGTGCCCAATCACTGCCCTGGGGCATTGGGATATTTTTTAGACCAGAGGAAAGAGTGCCTCCTACTGGCCCTCCAACACCACTTCCAGCAGCATCTGGTATCCCATGCAGGAACTGACCAAGACCAACCCTGCTTAGCTTCAGAAGCAAGCCTGCAGTGGTATGCAGGGTGGTACCATAAGGCGTGGCACAAACACACACACGACTTTAACGGGTGTGTGCGGGGTGGAAGGATGAGTGAAAGACTAGTAGCTAAATTTAGACTTGACTGTGAAATCAAGATAGCAGAGTGAAAGGACCTAGAATGTTAGAAATAATTCTTCCTGACATAACTTCAATAAAACACACAAATATCAGCAGGGAAGCCAAATAATCTCAGGTTGAATTTTTACACGACAGGAGTGTCAGGTTGGGGAGATATCACCAGTAGCTTAAATGATCATCCATACCGCCCTAACAGATCCACAGATGATGCCATCTCTATTGACTCCACACGGCCCTTTCCCACCTGGACAAAAGGAACACCTATGTGAGAATGCTATTCATTGACTAGAGCTGAGTGTTCAACACCATAGTAACCACGAAGCTCATCAATAAGCTAAGGACCCAGGGACTAAACACCTCCCTCTGCAACTAGGTCCTGGACTTCCTGACGGGCCGCCCCCAGGTGGTAAGGGGTAGGTACCAACACATCAGCCACGCTGATCCTTAACACAGCCACATTCTCGTCGACAGGGCTGTGGTGGAGAAGGTTGAGAGCTTCAAGTTCCTTGGTGTCCACATCACTAACAAACTAACATGGTCCAAGCACATCAAGACAGTCGTGAAGAGGGCACAACAAAACCTATTACTCCTCAGGAGACTGAAAAAATGTGTCATGGGTCCTCAGATCCTCACTGGGTTCTACAACTGCATCATCAAGAGCATCACTGCCTGGTTGCATCACTGCCTGGTATGGCAACTGCTCGGCCTCGAACCGCAAGGCACTACAGAGGGTAGTGCATACGGCCCAGTACATCACTGGGGCCAAGCTTCCTGGCAACCAGGACCTCTATCCCAGGCGGTGTCAGAAGAAGGCCCTAAAAAAAAATTTGTCAAAGCCCCCAGCCACTCTAGTCATAGACTGTTCTCTCTGCTACCACATGGCAAGCGGTACCGGAGAACCAAGTCCAGGTCCAAGAGGCTTCTAAACAGCTTCTACCCCAAGCTATAAGACTTCTGAACAGCCAATCAAATGGCCACCCAGACTATTTGCATTGCCCCCCCTCTTTTACACTGCTGCTACTCTCTGTTATTATCTATGCATAGTCACTTTACCTACATGCGTTATGTTCCCCAGTTTCTGTGCTGTGGGTTTGGTTGTGTGTGTGTTTCAGGATGGCTTCCTGAAATTCTAAGCAGCTGATTGGTCAGCCCCATCGATGATTGGAGATCTGACCCCGCCCTCTCGTCAGGAGATACAGCTGTCTTCAATTACCGACTCATTCTCCAGCTGGATAAAAGCCAGTCTTCCTTTGTTAGGGAAAGAGAGAGCTTCTTGGTATGTCGTTGTTGGTCTGTATAATTGTTGAAGTATTTTGTAGCCGGTCCTGCATGTCAAAAGGACTGTGTTTCTGTTTATTGAAATGGTTTACTTACATTAGTAATTATAATTACATATACCTGCAGTATTTGTCTATGCACACTAGGTAAGACCTGTATTTTGGCTAGCGTACCAGGTGGTGTTAAGATAGATAAGGTATGAGAGGGGGCTCTTTAACAGTTTCTTTGGTTCTGTCCAGCCCCCTTTCCCCAAATTACTGTGTGAAGGAGGAAATAAATTCCCGGTAACGGTGAAATTGTCATCCTTACCGCACCTGCAATCCCATACCTCTTTCACTCCACAGAGAGTTGTGTAGCAGGGTGTTGCGTTACCTCCAAGAGGCATGTGTAACATGAACATTTTACCTTGACTAACTGGTGTTCCCACACATTGACTCTGTACCGGTACCCACTGTCATTAGCTTCCCTATTATTTTACTGCTGCTCTTTAATTGTTTGTGACATTTATTTTTCAAACTGCATTGTTGGTTAGGGGCTTGTAAGTATTACAAAGATCTACACCTTGTATTCAGCGCATATGCCAAATAAAATTGGATTTGATTAGTCACGTGATGTGACATTGTTGGTTTCCTGAAAAACAAGCCTAATTTGCTCTCCAAAGAATGGCGTTGGATGTATCAAACATCCCCAGGGACGCTGATCGATTTCCGTGACTATGTGAGAGAATTCTCTCCATATGTCAGTTAGGATTCCTACACGGAAAGCTTTCATTGCATGTCTGTGGAAAGCAGTGTTTTCATTTACTTGGTCTAAATTAAACTTAATTTGTCAAATATTTCGCTAACACTCCAGCCTCAGGGTGGGAAATGAACACCTGCCAAATGCAGGTAGATTTTGGCCTTGGTGGGTAAGAATGTCTATATTCGCCTAGAGCTAAGCTAATGGACAACAATCCATATTGTGATGTGTACAATTTTTATACTTCAAAGGTTAGTTTGTAGCCATTCATTTTTCCATTAACAATCACCCATATATGCTTAAGCTTATATCAAATGTCTCTAGTATAGGCTACTATACTGAAAAAAAATATAAATGCAACAATTTGAGTTCATAAGGAAATCAGACAATTGAAATAAGTTGGCCCATATCTACAGATTCCACATGACTGGGCAGGGGTGCAGCCATAGGAGGGCATTGGCCCAGCCAATCAGAATGAGTTTTTCCCCACAAATGGCCTTTAGAGAGAAATTGTCCTGGTCTCAGACTATCCTGAATGTGGAGGTCCTGGGCTGGCGTGGTTACACGTGGCCTGCAGTTGTGTGGCCAGTTGGAAGTACTGCCAAATACTCAAACAACGTTGGAGGCGACTTATGGTAGAGAAACATTAAATTCTCTGGCAACAGCTCTGGGGGACATTCCTGCAGTCAGCATGCCAATTGCACGCTCCCTCAAAACTTTTATAAGACATCTGTGGCATTGCGTTGTGACAACTGCACATTTTAGAGAGCCTTTTATTGTCCCCAGCACAAGGTGCACCTGTGTAATGATCATTGTTTAATCAGCTTCTTGATATGCCACACCTGTCAGGTGGATGGATTATCTTGGCAAAGGAAAAATGCTCAAAAGGGATGTAAACAAATTTGTGCACAAAATTTGAGAGAAATAGGCTTTTTGTGCGTATGGAACATTTCATTTCAGCTCATGAAACATGGGACCTACACTTTACATGTTGCGTTTATATTTTTGTTCAGTATATTATCGTAACAAACAATATCGGCAAAGTGCCTGCAATAAGTGGTCGGTATCGATAATTTTTGGTTTATCGTCCCAGCTCTATCTTAGCCTATTTCTGCAATAGGATATACTGTACCAGTACAAATCCCAGTGGCAGAATAGCATGGTGTCCATTTAGTCTACACTTCTCTACATGAATGGTTTTCTTATGTGTGAAGATGTTCCATGCATGCATTCCTGTACATTCAGTGCAATGTGCACTCAAACTGAACTTTTATTTTCACCCATCGCTAAGCAGCAACACTCCTGCATGTCCCTCCCTAGACTGATTCATGAGAGTCTTGTGCTGAAGTATTGCCTTGCCTCTTGTCAGAGTCAGCGCTTTTCTCACAAGGGACATGATAACTGTATGTCAAGGCTGGAAGATTAAGAGGACCAGCTAACATGACGGGACTGGCACAGCTGGCTCAGCAACTCCACACACACGTTAGGAGGAAATCCATTGCACACATTCTGCCATTACGCAACCGCTATTAAAGTATGTTGTGTGACATGACATGCATGTTGACTGCACTGTAAATAAAGTTAGGCCCACATTTTAATGTGAAATGCGAGGTTTTGATTCCAGAAAACTGTAAAGTATCAATAAATCTCCCCAAAAAGTGAAACTGGGCTGGAGTGAATGTAGAAATATCTTCACCTCATTTAGTTGACAGGAACACTGCACATTACTCAATATTTGTAGTTCTCAGTGTTAAATTGCCAGAGTTAGGCCTAGCAATGAAGCTATTTATCATCGTATTCCCTGGCTAAAACAGATTAAATGAGAAGGATGAGCTTACAAAAAATACAGATAATAAGGAACTGCAATGGCCTAGTAGGCAAATTCATTTTTTAACCATCAGTTTTGCTTCCAAAAATACAGTGATAAGAAAAGTGATTTAAAGACTTAAAGAGAGCCAATCCACTATCACCAACATTTCAGAGATGAGCCGAACCTTCACAAACCTCATTATTTCCAGAGCCCTCTACAGAAGAGAAGACATGCAGAAAAGGTTTCATCAAGTGGGTTTCTGGCACTGTCAGATGAAGGGATTTGGAATCAGTCCACAGTGTTGACAGCCAAGAAAAATAGCAAGAGGAGAAAACCTAGACTGTGTATTCAAATTCAGCTATATGAAATGTTCTCATCTGGCCATTGCAGAGGATTGTAAACATTGCAGCACAGCCATCATACATAACCTTTCAAAATAATAATCTTTCTGAATAGATTACAGTATAGGTAACCTAAGCTATACCTCAAAGTTGTACCCTGATGAAGACAGCTCGTCTGTCGAAACGCTGGTTATAAGGTTATTAAATTATTGCATCGGAGCCCCTAGAGTGTGCAGCTCTCCTTTTCAAGTATACCTCAAAGTAGACCTATAGAATCACGGCCTGGGTAGAACTGAATAGTTAACAGAACAATAAGACAAACTGGGGGAAAATGCTATGAATAAAACAAGGAGATTATTTTCAAATCCTTGAACGCATTCTTCAGATTTATTTCAAAGATAGTGGCTATCTAGACAGCTAAACTAAACCTGCCATATTTGACACACTTCAGGGCAGCGTCACTGTCAGTCAGTGATGCACGGCTCGAGTCATAGGAGTCGACTCTTGCTCGACTCCCAAAATACACAAACGGATGCGCACACACCACCTCATTATTGCAGACTTACTAGGGAAGTCTACATTTGCGTTCTGGAGGACTGACATCAATCAGCACGATGCTGCCCATTTGCTCATCATTTAGCATATAAATGGCATAGGTGATGTGTAGAAACTAGAATATTTCTGCTGTCATTTTATTTTTTAAATCTAATAATTGACTCTTATAACGGAAGCCATGTTTTTTTATTCTAGGTGTGAAAATATTTCAACTTCATGTCTAAACGATAATAGGCTACACGGATAACTCGTGCTTGGCTGTCCATTGTATCGGTCTCCCCATATTATTTAAATTGATGAATTGTTATCATTATTTTACCAATCCATGGTAGACGTTTTTCCTAATAACAATGCCCCCCCCCCCCCATCCTGCTAATTTGAGTTGCTGAGTCGTATTTGCAATTGACTGTTTATGGATGAGAAAATAAAAATTTGCCATTTCCAAAAAGTTTAGCGGGTATGATGCTTTGCGATCTATTGCCTAGGACAGGGCTCTCCAACGCTGTTCCTGTAGAGCAATTATCCTGTCGGTTCACACTCCAAACCTAATCTAGCGCATCTGAACCAGTTTATCAACCAGCAAATTGTTGAATTAGGTTACTTACAACTGGGGTTAGGGTGAAACAGGGTTGGAGAGCCCTGACCTAGGACATCAACAGCCAGGGTTTCATTAAATAAACTGGGCACAATAGTTTTTATTGCACATTTTGGCCAAATTAAACTGATGCAACTTCAATTCACTGGCACCACGAAGAACGGCGTAGCCATACTCACTGACAGCCTGATATACACGTTAATATGTTTTTGGTTCATTTACAAGGCATTGCTATGCTAGAAAGACATTTCTAGATACAGATTACAAAGATGTGGTTCTGACTGCACCGACTCGCTTTCCCTCGCCTGCTCCTCGTTATGAAAAACGCTAGTGTGTCTTCGGTCTGTTGCGTGTAGAATGGCTCAGCCTACTCATTGAAAACCCCTACTTCAGTGAACTTGCAAGAGACATTGCAAGCCAAGAAATGGCGACATACAGCATTGCGATAGTCTACATCTTATTACCGATGCACGGTTCTGGCGGTGCCCCCTCCCATCTCTTGCTATCTTGCTCTTTCTTTGCTGTGAAATATGCAAGAGTTTGTGTACGGCAAATAGCTTCCTACATTGCTAAAATACTGAATCCTAGGAATCGATTCCGCTAGCTTGACAACCAAAAATGGGAGTCGACTCCTCACTACTACTGGCACGCTTATTCATCAAGGAATATTCGGATGCTTGCGAATGTCAAAGTTAAACATTTGACAAATTACTTATTTTCACCCTGTATGAAATTGATGTGGCATTCAGTGAGTGATCTTGCTGCGAACGTTAGCTGTAATCTCAATGACAGTCAGTCTAACCTGCTAGCTAGCTGAGTCGGTATGGCTAGCTAGCCATGTTACCTGACTAAAAAAGATGAAACACAGAACCACAGCCACGGCTGGAACTGCATCAACACAGCTAACTAATACAATGCCAGATATAGCTACAATCAATACAAATATTTAGTTACCGAAGTCGCTATCCATTCCATAGCTTACTCCAATGACAGTGTCCGCATCCTCGGATGCTGTGGCCCCGGAAAAAGGAGTCGCTTCCCTGGCCTCTGACAGCCCAACCGCTCCCTCAGCTACTGGCAGTGCTGCTTCCATCCAGACTCCCGGAGAAAGGGCAAGCCCTCTGAATGAAAGACCAACTGCGATGGCGCGATTCAGAGAAAAAGAACTGTTGTTATTCAGCGTCCTACAGCTAAACCATACGTTGAAATTAAAACAAATTCAGTGTGATATCCGTTATGGACCAGGCATCCGTGCAGTGGTTATCAGCCCGTCCGCGACACAGGTCCTCTCGGTTCGACTGCACTTTCTGCTGTCGCTGGCTTGATGCTGTGCATTCTGTCTCCCTCCGACTGATTCTTGAAGAACTGCTGACATTGACTTGGCTGTACGTCACGCATTCTCCTGTGCAAGGCAATGATAAATTAAATATAGCTACAATAAACCAAATTAACTGCTTGATTGAATCCTTCCTCTTTTAATTGACGAGGAAAAAGGTTTTATCCTCAAAAAGGGTGGCTAGCTACCGACCTTCGCCCCTGTCCATGACCTTTCAAAATGGATGATGACCAAATCTATTGAGCATGAATTCTGCACAAAGATGGAATACTCTGACTAACATATTGATTGTTCCCATCAACAAAAGCCAGGGATTGCCCTTGATGTCTGATATCCTTGGCACCTTGATGAGGCACTGCTCCTCTTCCAACATCGGAAAACTTCAAGTTGCAGAATGACTGACAGGCACCTGCAGAGGCTTGAAGGCTTCTGCTCTTCTTGGTAGGAGAGTTAAAATGAAAATAGCATTTGTGGTATTATAGAATGGCTGGGCTTTGTTGTTATTTTGCCAACTATCAGGTCCACAAGTTTATTCTGGTTGGCAAAGTGCTCTTCTTAACTTAATCAACTGAAAGAAGAGCTGTTGTTGTGAATGGCAATGTGAACTGCATTTCGAACTAACCTGACCCGTCCATAGACCATCTACAGAACTTGATTAAATCTGACTGGTCTTAATGTAGATTATTAATCAAATGCAGATTCATCATGAGTGTTAATTTGTGATTATAAACTGTGTGGTTTGATCACTGAATGCTGGTTGGCTGAAAGCCGTGGTATATCAGACTGTATACCACGGTATGACAAATTATTTTTTAGTGTTCTAATTACATTGGTAACCAGATTCTAATAGCAATAAGGCACCTCAGGGGTGTGTGGTATATGGCCAATATACCACAGCTAAGGGCTGTGTCCAGGCCCTTGTGCTTTGAAAACGCAGACAGCGTCAATGCATTTTGGTAAACCAGAATTACATTCATTTCCAATGAAACCATGCGTTTGCCTTGCAGCATTGCATTGCAGAGGCAGTTGCAGTGTGTTCAAACCTATGCATAGACGGCTTGACAAACGGTAGCAGAAGGTGAATGTTGAAATTTTGTTTCATACATATCCAGATGATACTGCATACTATTTTGCGCATTGACGCTGTCGGTGTGTTCAAAGCGTTAGCCGTGGTACATTGACCATATACTGTACCACACCCCCTCGTGCCTTATTGCGTAATTATAAACCCGGGTGGTTTGAGTCCTGAATGCTGGTTGAATGAAATCCGTGGTACATCAGATCCTATACCACGGTATGACAAACTTTTTTATTTTTATTTTACTATTCTAATTACATTGGTATCCAGTTTGTAATAGCAATAAGGCACCTCTGGGGTTTGTGGGGTATATGGCCAATATACCACGGCTAGGGGCTGTATCCAGCCCACACCTTTTCAGGCCTTCTTGCTTAAGTATATACTCAGTGGCCAACAGTCTCTGTCAACAGAGCAAAGGGATGACTGGCGAGTGACTATGGTTGCACCATTTTTGTTCTCAAATCCAGTAGAGGGCAGTGTAACATTTATTTCAGCAGAACAGATTCACAAATTCAATTTCAAGCACTACCACTCATATATGAAGGAATGCTCTCAGGTGGTAAATCTAAATGACTATTTCCTTTTTAGGTAATCAGTAACTTGAACTTCTTGTTGCATCACATGGAACAACCTTGTCCACATCATCAACTCCTGGCAAAACATCAGCATAGCAAAACAGGTTAGTAACAGGAACCATGGTTTTATTACTGTTCTACTTGTGTAGTATGTGATGAGAATTAAAAACAAGAAACATAAAGACGTTGAAAGACGCATTCCCCATTGACAATAAACACACTTGACAACAGAATTAGCACAAAGTAGTTTAGTTTATTATAGAATATGACACTAAGATCACATTTTTTATTATGCACATTCCGTTATAAGTATTCAAAGGGAACAGTTGTAGAGGTCAGGGTTCCTCTCCGGTGTACTGGCTGGGTATAGGGGGTCCTCCCAGGGGGTTGCACGCCATTTTCATCAGGTCTGTCCTGTCCGTCAGGCGGGTTTGTGGACAGACCGTCACTGGTCTGGGGAATGGTCCCACTCACACCCATTGGCTGACCGGGCGGGGGGGGGGGGGGGTGGAATATCAGTGCATTAGTCCGTCAGTCATGGAAGAATTACAGGTACTTAGGAAGATCCTTCTCCACCACCTGAAAGGAAGGAGAAGATATAGGTATGATGAATTGCATCCATGTCTCTTCTTTTTCTGAACAATGATTTGTTTTTCTTGCATGTTCCAAGACAGTTTCAACATACAATACTTGCAAAAATGTACAGTTCAATAGGGAGAAAAAACTAAATGAATGAATAAACAAAGATAAAAACAACAGGATACAAATAAGGACAAAACCAAACTAAAACCAAATAGGTTTCAGTATTTCCAAATTCAATCAGCCTATTCAAATTTCAAACTCAAAGTGTACCAACCCAGAGCCACATAGGAATATTAAAGGTAGACAAAGCAGGGCAATCCCATCTCCCATCCACAAGACCAAACATTGTTGTTAAATTAGGTCTTGTAAGTGGGAGGCAGCATATGACCAATTGACCAGAGTTTTGGGCTTGGCCCAACGCAGTCTGGCATTGGATCTTTCCAGCTGTGCAATATCCTAGTATATAAACAACCAACATCTGCAAAGGGCAAACCAACTCAATAGAATAGTTTTTTTGCCTGCTGTTAATGCAACCATAACAATCTGCCTCTGAGGGACAAGATAAGGAAATGCTAGAGCAGGTAGATTCCTGCCAAGAAAACCATTGAAAACACTTGAACCCAAAGAGACTTTACCGGTAAACAGCTCCAAAGCATATGCATATAATTTCCCACCTCAGATTGGGTACATTTATTACACATCACTATCCGCAACCTTCATTTTGAACCTTCACTCTGGCGTAAAATAAAGCCTTTGAGAAAATGTAATAGGTTGATGGGCAAGGCTCTTAGAAGAGGCACATTTTTTCCCCCATATCGTGGTCCAATCCCATTTAAACCCTGAACTTTGCAGGTCCTTCTCCCAGACATTCATAACAGGTAGATGTTTTATATTATGAGTCACCAGCCTATCGTATAGTGAGGACACCATTCCAGCACCAATGTCTTTTAGTTGATTTTCAGTTATGTTTCTCTCCTTATATGGATTTAATATAATTGGATTTAATTTGTTAGATAAGAGCCATAACAGTAGCCAGCTATAGACACTTGTGGTGTGTTGGATTTCCCATTCAGGAGAGACACTATGAGAGATACAGTGGGGCAAAAAAGTATTTAGTCAGCCACCAATTGTGCAAGTTCTCCCACTTAAAAAGATGAGAGGCCTGTAATTTACACCATAGGTACACTTCAACTATGACAGACAAAATGAGTAGAAAAAAATCCAGAAAATCACATTGTAGGATTTTTAATGAATTTATTTGCAAATTATGGTGGAAAATAAGTATTTGGTCAATAACAAAAATGTATCTCAATACTTTGTTATATACCCTCTGTTGGCAATGACAGAGGTCAAACGTTTTCTGTAAGTCTTCACAAGGTTTTCACACACTGTTGCTGGTATTTTGGCCCATTCCTCCATTCAGATCTCCTCTAGAGCAGTGATGTTTTGGGGCTGTTGCTGGGCAACACAGACTTTCAACTCCCTCCAAAGATTTTCTATGGGGTTGAGATCTGGAGACTGGCTAGGCCACTCCAGGACCTTGAAATGCTTCTTACGAAGCTACTCCTTCGTTGCCCGGGCGGTGTGTTTGGGATCATTGTCATGCTGAAAGATCCAGCCACGTTTCATCTTCAATGCCCTTGCTGATGGAAGGAGGTTTTCACTCAAAAACTCACAATACATGGCCCCATTCATTCTTTCCTTTACACGGATCAGTCGTCCTGGTCCCTTTGCAGAAAAACAGCCCCAAAGCATGATGTCTCCACCCCCATGCTTCACAGTAGGTATGGTGTTCTTTGGATGCAACTCAGCATTCTTTGTCCTCCAAACACGACGAGTTGAGTTTTTACCCAAAAATTATATTTTGGTTTCATCTGACCATATGACATTCTCCCAATCTTCCTCTGGATCATCCAAATGCTCTCTAGCAAACTTCAGATGGACCTGGACATGTACTGGCTTAAGCAGGTTGACACGTCTGGCACTGCAGGATTTGAGTCCCTGGCGGCGTAGTGTGTTACTGATGGTAGACTTTGTTACTTTGGTCCCAGCTCTCTGCAGGTCATTCACTAGATCCCCCTCGTGTGGTTCTGGGATTTTTGCTCACCGTTCTTGTGATAATTTTGACCCCACGGGGTGAGATCTTGCGTGGAGCCCCAGATCGAGGGAGATTATCAGTGGTCTTGTGTGTCTTCCATTTCCTAATAATTGCTCCCACAGTTGATTTCTTCAAACCAAGCTGCTTACCTATTGCAGATTCAGTCTTCCCAGCCTGGTGCAGGTCTACAATTTTGTTTCTGGTGTCCTTTGACAGCTCTTTGGTCTTGGCCATAGTGGAGTTTGGAGTGTGACTGTTTGAGGTTGTGGACAGGTGTCTTTTATACTGATAACAAGTTCAAACAGGTGCCATTAATACAGGTAACGAGTGGTGGACAGAGGTGCCTCTTAAAGAAGAAGTTACAGGTCTGTGAGAGCCAGAAATCTTGCTTGTTTGTAGGTGACCAAATACTTATTTTCCACCATAATTTGCAAATAAATTCATTAACAATCCTAAATGTGATTTTCTGGATTTTTTTTCTCTCATTTTGTCTGTAATAGTTGAAGTGTACCTATGATGAAAATTACAGGCCTCTCTCATCTTTAAGTGGGAGAACTTGCACAATTGGTGGCTGACTAAATACTTTTTTTGCCCCACTGTATACCATGTTTGAGCAGCCATTTAAAAAAAGCATGCCCTACATTCACATTTTCTGTGTGCTTGATAGAGGATTGCCCCCCCCCACCACCCCAGCCCACTCACTCCCCACGACTTCCAATTTTACGGGGTTGTATTCACATAAAAATGTTTCCAGGAAGCATTTATAAATGGTCGATAATGCATCATTTCAGTGGCAAAGTCACAAGGCAGAATGATGGGGAGGGTTATTCCAGGCCAGCCCTGAGGTTATGGCTGAGTGCTACATCACATGGACATGTCAGTGAGCCCATCATAGGCCTGTGCTGTAATTACAGTCATTGACTTACACTGGGATCATCCATTGGTCCATATCTCTTCATAACCTGGCCCTCTCTGTTGATCAGGAACTACAAATACAGAGAGAAGAAGCAATGGACATTGAAACTCATTCTGCATTAAAGATTCAGTCCGGGATTAAAAACACTTACAAATTCATAACATATTGTATTGTCATGTATTTTTTAAATGAACATATAAGAAATGGATGACGTAATGCACAATTTTCGGGGACCTGTTTTGGCTCATGAGCACTACTTTCAGAACTACTGGCTGAAATTGTACAAAAGCTCTGGAGAATCACTTTAAACTTCCATGATCTAAATGCAAAATCTGATAATAGTCAATAGGTGTTTTTGTTTTCAATTCGATAACCCCACAACTCCCCAACTCATAAATGCTGAAATATACTTCCATTTAAGTATGTATTTGTATGACACTGGTCCAAGAAAGACAATAATAATAAGACTACCATTTTAATTTTATTAAGAGAGGCTATAACATTGAACTCAATGGGCATGCAATGAGCAACCTTTGCTTTCACCAGAGATAAACGCTTGGCATATAAATCTGGGTAACTTCTGTGTCAACTTTCTGCTGATGGGGATATATGATGATGACTGACTAAGAAATATTTACCTTTGTGAAATTCCACTTGATGCCACTGTTGGGAAGAAAACAAGATCATAAGATAAAGTAATCATTAACACCGTGACAATAACCAAACTCATACATGTTACATTATAAGCTTATCTGCTTATAAGCTATTATCAAATACTTTGCGGAGCATTAGTACGCAGTTTGTAAATAATTTGATATAATGTATTTAAAGTATTAACAGCGGTCTAAGGCACTGCATCTCAGTGCAAGAAGTGACACTACAGTCCCTGGTTCAAATCCAGGCTGAATCACATCCGGCCGTGATTGGGAGTCCCATAGGGCGGTGCACAATTAGCCCAGCGTCGTCCGGGTTTGGCCATCATTGTAAATAAGAATTTGTTCTTAAATGACTTACCTGGTTAAATAAAAAAATACAATATTTTATATTCATGGCCATCAAAAATGATATGCGAGTCGCTAGTCGTGACACTCCAAAACGTTTCCACTCACTTTCCCAGGAAGCCTTTCCCATTTGGCTGCTCCTTCAGCCACTTCCACAGGGGGTGGGCGTTATCCCCGTTCACATCAATCTTACTGAACATTGGGAACTCAGCATTGTATGACTTAGCAAAGTCCTTGATCTGAGCTTCAGTGCCAGGTTCCTAAAATGAACACATAAGACACGTAATAAAATGGCCATAGAAGAAATGTTTTAGGTGAGAAAAATGTTTTTATGAAGAGAGGTGTAGCTACCTGACTCCCGAACTGGTTGGAAGGGAAGGCCAGGATGCGTAAACCTTTCTCAGCGTACTTTGCGTGCATCTCCGCAAACTGAGAATAGTTTACTGGGGTTTTCCCTCATTTAGAGGCAACGTTGACGATGATGACAACATCTCCCCTACACAAACACATTAGAACACAGGAGAGAACAGGTCAGAGGCTTTTGGAAGGGTTATGGTGAATGATATATAACATGATTGTGGTTATTTAGTATTTTGGAGTGCTGAGTAACTTGTTTTTTCACCCACTAACCTGTATTTCTCGAGGGACACCTCGTTGCCATCAATATCCTTGGCAGAGAAGTCATAAATAGATGTGGCTGTCTGCCAGTCCTCTGTCGGGGCAGACTGCGAGAGAGGTGAGAAGAAATAGAGTAAGTCCAAATATTAAAAGTGTACCGTTTGCTGCTAGCTGGCTGGTGTGTGCAGGAACGCACGTGTGCTCACTCACACTCACTGTAAAGGAAAGACTCAGCAAATCTCTCTCTTTCAGAGTGATCGTCATCACTCAAATTAAATGCCTTTGCTCTCATCCATTCGACACGGAAATCCACATAACATATTTCGAAAATGTGTTTGAATGACAGAAAAACAGCAATTGACGTGTTAAAAAGTTACTGATTACAAGGGTGTATTTCCCCTCCAACAATAAACACTCTATGCACCTGGCATACATTCTCAGATTGAAAGATTGGACAGCAGATGTAAACATAAGAAAACCTGCCATATCCAATATCGCCAAAACATTTCTCAGTGATCTTACTAAAGTCTGCAGCAAGACAGAGAAAAGGACAGCAGATCCTAGTAGACCCATGATTCCCTTTCAGTAAGGGATGTGACAGTATCCCTGTGATTTGACCGCACAGTTTTCTGTCCCACAGACCTTTGACTGACTGAGCTTTTCAGTACAGTACACACTCTAATCCCCCAATTTATGAAACTCTGACAATCAATAACTAGGAAGATATGTCATTCTTCTCTGATAGGATGCTTTTATGCTGACCACCGACAAGCAAAGGATGATAACGCCTACACAATCAGTGGTCCTCATTACATACTGTTATCTCTTCCTAGAAGTGACACAAAGTGTGACTTGCACAGGACAAAGGTAACCTCATCTTTGGGAACTGACCTTGCTAAATACATAATTCAAAAAGTACAGACCACAGTAGTACTTCTCTATGACTAAATGAACAGTAACATTTCACATCAACAATAACATTTATATATATATATATATATATATATATATATATATATATATATATAAAAGGATGGAGCAAGACTATCAATTTGGTCCAAAAACCCACTATTACACCAAACAACAACTATATTTGGATGTATATTGCCCATATGCAGTGATCTTATATTTATGACCTTTGTCAGGATATCATATCAACTTAGATGAACCTTCACTTGACAAAGGCATACAATGAAATAATTTCTGTTTGCGATAGAGATTTTCAATTACAGTAGGCTATTCATACTGTAAGTCTCAACAAATGACTCACACAAGAGAGCCTAATCATTCTGCAGAGCACGTAAACAAGGGTTTCAAAAAGCCTCAGTTCTTTCCTATTTCAGAGGTTCTTTATTCCATCAAATGTCATAACATCTTTAGCATCATATGGTATAGAATAGATGCAGATGTGCATGGAGACTCATGTTTACATTTTCTAAGAGATAGGATTTTCTCAAGTATCAATCTTTTAATTTGAGGCCAGTGGTACAAGACAGTGGTTGGGCAACTACATTGATTCAGTATATATTATTTCACCATTTTGATAAGGTGCAAACTTTACCACTCAATGATGTTATCTTACAAACACAACAAGGTCAATTATATGCCTGATAAGATTGATGAGGGAGCAGGGAGGTTCTGACTTGTGATACCACATAGCCTACCCTGTGTACACCCCAGATACCAAATAAATAATTAAACTGAAAACCAGCCAGATGATGATCATGTGTCCATACTTTTTCTGACATCCAGACACAATACCTTTTAACACCCTGTATGTACACAGCTCTTTCACAGACATCAAATGAAGAGAACATCATGTAGAGTAGTATAATTACATAAAACACACAAACATAACTAAATCCTAAATACATGCACTGCAAGTTAGGCCACTTTGCTATAGACAACGTTAGCAGGTTATCAGCACACACCAGAAGGGCTATGGAGAGAATGGTTTCATCCTATGTAACAGTCAACAGCACAACAATTAATTCTGCATATAGTACTGTATACAATAGCCTACCATTGTGAATAAATATAATCCAATCACAAGAACGAGTCCACAGCTTGCCAATGTCCCAAATACTAAAACACGCTTAATTTGCCACAACGACATTGAATTGTATTAACTCCGCCTGCAGGGTTTGTTGGGAAACGTACTGCGTACGGTGTGTTTGAGCCTCTAGGGGGCGTGCCATCACTGTACTTGATTATTTGCATGTTTTTCTCTGACTGAGCTAAGTCATACGGTCGTTTGTTTTTTTGTACATGTGCTAAGACATACCCTCTTCAAATATAAATGTTAAAATACAAATGCAGTTCTAATGACTGGTTAGATCAGTCAAAAATATTTAATTCATTGTTGGGAAATATCCGGTGACATCATCATTGCGCGCGCTCCTAATAACGCGTAACTGCAACGTGAGTTAGCATTAGCTAGTGAGAAGTACCTTACATGTATTGATATATCGTATACTGCACCGGTAATTAATCAAAACATATCATCGAAACGCAATGGATGACGATGAAGAAACATATAGGCTATGGAAAATTCGGAAAACCATCATGCAGGTGGGTTACTGGGGTGAGCTGTTTGCTAGCTAACGTTAACTGTATCAACTTTAGTAGTAGCTAGCTAACTATCGGTAGCTGTAGTCAATATATGATACCCAAAGGTGGAGCAATTGATATTCACTAACTATAGTTCAATGATGGAGTATGAATGACTCCAATGAGCTATAGTTTTAGTGCATAAACAATGATAGAGGCCTCTAATGGCCGTGCTAACATTGGCAGCGCCGTTTAGGGCTTCCACCATTTTAATGTAGTCAACTGGGTGATACTTTCAACTTCATTGGCTGCCCCAAATCTTGGAAGAACAACATTGGCCACTTTAAAATGGAGATCCAAAGATGAGTCCTATCTATTTGTCTATGATTCAGTATATGAATGACCTGTCTTGTCACATTACATGGAAAGCGTCATTGTACAACTCTCTCCTTGTTGGTCAGCTGTGTCATGACAGAGGCTACCTGGTGACCCAAGATGAGTTGGACCAGACCTTGGATGAGTTTAAAAGTCAGTTTGGGGACAAACCCAGCGAGGGTCGCCCACGACGGACAGATCTCACTGTCCTGGTAGCACACAATGATGACCCCACAGACCAGATGTTTGTTTTCTTTCCTGGTATGTTATTGCCAATGTAGCCACAACATTGGGACCCTAGTGACCACGTTGACTGTCATTGATACAGTAATAAGTCAGCACCTGTCATTTGCCGTAGTCCTGTAACTTATGACGATATTGAATCCTTTCATTTTCACCCATGTAGAGGAGCCTAAAGTTGGTATTAAGACCATCAAGATGTACTGCCAGCGGATGCAGGAGGAAAACATCACACGTGCCTGCATTGTAGTTCAGATGGGAATGACACCTTCAGCTAAGCAGGTAAGGTTTGTGGATGTTGTTGGACACGAGATCTTACTTTTTCAAGCTGTGTTTTCAGCTTTTCATTTCAGTGGTCTTTTTTTTTCTTCACATCAAATTTTAGTCTCTAGTTGATATGGCCCCCAAATACATCCTGGAACAGTTTCTGCAGCAGGAGCTTCTAATAAACATCACTGAGCATGAGGTAAGCAGATGGAAAGTTGTTGCAATATCATTAAGATTGTAGTCATAAGACCTTTTGAACTGCTATGTGGCACACTTAACTAATCTTATTATGTAATTATTTTGTTGCAGCTAGTTCCTGAACACATAGTCATGACGAAAGAGGAACTGTCTGAATTGCTGTTACGATAGTATCCTTTTTCACAGCATGGATTTCAAACTCGTATCTGGATAGAGTATAAATCCTGCGTTCTATGGACTGGATTCACATGCATAGTCACCCCAAATGAGAATCTATTGATCTAACACTAGATTGAGCTATATAGAGATACTTGTGTGTTGGGATTTCTTGATTTGTGTCTCAGTAAACTGAAGGAGAGCCAGCTGCCTAGGATCCAACAAGGAGATCCTGTAGCCCGGTACTTTGGATTGAAAAGAGGCCAGGTACAAGATCAATCTCCTCGACCTAATGGAGTTAAAACATTTGAAATAAGTGATTTACTTGGCTCTCGTTTCTCTTTGCTGTGACAGGTAGTAAAGATAATCAGACCCAGTGAGACTGCTGGACGATACATCACCTACAGGCTGGTCCAGTGAGGATTTCAATGTGAGTGCTTGGTGAAAATTAGGGCTGTTTCCTAACCAGCATCTCTATATTGTACATTTTGTATGACAATAAATATCATTATTCAGATGGGCATTTGAGAATGTTAATTCTACTCTCGTTCCTTTAGGTATGTTGCTGTACTAAGGGACAGCGTGTGAGCCAATAAAACTCATGGATTATTCCACAGCTGGCCTCATTTTTGGATTAAGTTCAGTTTTTGTTAATTTGTTCAATAAATCGTTTGGAAAGATATGTATGCCGATGCCAGTTATCATTTTAATATGGTTTGACCATCCAGACAATGCATATTTGTCTAAAAATGTGGGCACAGTCAGGACAAAAGGCACATATGAGCATGTCACCTAGAGTAGCAGCAGGTATACATGAGGCTATGGTTGTTTTACAAGGCATAAGTCAACATTTAATAGCATTCTCTTTATTACTGACAATTTCAAAACAGTGAATTCAGCATAGACATCCAACATAACTGTTAAGATATAAAGTTGGATTTTAGTGCTGAAATAAAAACCAGCAGCACTTTGAATACCTGGAATAATTATCTTAAATCACAAGACATAACTCACTATTCAAGCATAAGAGCAATGTAAATACTTTTTAAACTAGATTATCGCTAAGGCAGACTATTTTCAATATTAAGTCACAGCTTGTTATAACTAATGCTGACAGAAAACAGCTATAACTAAGTGTCCAAGATTTTTATTTAACCAGGTAGGCTCGTTGAGAACAAGTTCTCATTTGCAACTGCGACCTGGCCAAGATAAAGCATAGCAGTGTGAGCACAGTTACACATGGAGTAAACAATTAACAAGTCAATAACAGAGTCTATATACATTGTGTGCAAAAGGCATGAGGTAGGCGAATAATTACAATTTTGCAGATTAACACAAGTGATAAATTATCAGATGGTCATGTACAGGTATTGTGTGCAAAAGAGCAGAAAAGTAAATAAAACAGTATGGGAATTAAGTAAAATTGGGTGGGCTATTTACCGATAGACTGTGGACTAAGCAGCAATCAGATGTTTGAAATTGGTGAGGGAGATAAGTCCAACTTCAGCGATTTTTGCAATTCATTCCAGTCACAGGCAGCTGAAAGAATGTGTTGTGTAGTATTACATGACATTCTAATGCCAAAGTTAAAACCAAGATTCATGGTAACATCCACCAGACTGGAAGTACACTTAAAACACCGTAAAGCCTTTGTGGTTGACACATTGCACAGGCAGTGTTTACACAAACTGGCTCCCTGTCCCTGGGCAGCAGACTAACCTTTGACCTGCCCAGAACATGGTTGTTGGACTGATTCACGTTGAGCTCAGACGCCTCTAGGTCTGGGGGCTCATGGTCCAAGGCATCGGGACCAGGACTCTCCTGGCCTGGAACCAGGTCAGTCTGAGGTAGAGACTGTCTGGAGAGTTTCAGGCTATCCTTGCAGCTCAGTTGGTCATCTTCTGTGCGGACCTTGCTCTCCTGTTTGACTGTGTGGACCCCCTCCCAGTCTCATCCAGATCTGAGTCACTGGATCCCAGGGAGCCTGGAGAACTGCCTGCATGGAGAAAAAGTGAAGGGATGTAATGAAGTGACACTGGTTAGACTCACCTGGATAAATACAAATATAAAGATGTACTAAAATCAAAAAGGCAAAAGGTAATTCTTCACAAGTTCATCTTAACATCTCTTACCACAGCCCTCCATATTGTCAGTCTGTTCTGCTCTGTTCCTCATTGGCATCCTGTTCCTCTACATCAGCTACCGCAGCACTGCTGTTCTCATCTATACCTGCACCGACAGTCTACCAGCAGGGGGAGACAAGCACAAAACCTAAGATAAAATAGGGAACTTGAGTTCAAACCATTCACAACTCTGGTATTAGTTGAGCTATTGTGGGCAGGTGAACAGAAAGCGTTCACATTCTTTGTATGTTTGAAATATTCTTTAACATGCCATTTTGCTGATCTAAAGTTTGTACACACATCCTCTGCAACCAAAGACAGGCACACAACACACCTGTTGGGTGGAGAATGGGTGACTGCTGGAGGACTGGAATATGGCTGTGTAAAAGACTATAGAGTCTCTATGATGCGGGCCTGATGGGGGTAGTCCACAAGAGAGGACAGGGACACTGTGGCCCCAATGGGCCGGGGCCACATCAGAGGGGCCAAACACGATGCCCAGGTTAAATGGGACTCTTATTGTCCTGCTCTAACTGCAATCCTGAGGACAGAGCAGGGAAGGGGGCAACATGTATGATATGACAGGGAGAGGTTTAAAAAACAAAAAAATAAAGTTAAACATTGAAGTGGTGAAAACTTTTAAACATTAAAATCCTTAACTGAAAAAAAGATGCAGAATGTAAACAGCATAGTGGGTCAATTTCTGCAACAACTGAAACGCTAGCATGTTAAAACAGTGCTGTCATACCGTGTACATAGACTGCTTACAGGGTTAGAAAGACAAATGATTCAATGACAGATTGGTTAAACTATCCCTTTAATATAATATGTGCTCGGGCTGCCATCGTCATCATGTATCACAGCTAAACTGAGTTTCATTCATTATCCAGAAACATGTTGGATTATTCAATCAAGATTTTTGTAATACAGGGATGTTACATTACAAATAGTTATGGGTGGACAAGGTGATGATTTTCTGTTCTAGAAATGAAAAACAATGACAAAGGCAGATATTCATTGCCATATCAGTAATCTTTAATGAACCAAATATTTACAAAAATCAGTCATTTTAACAGAAATGAAGCAGGATAGAAAATTGTGCTTCAATATATCCAGTGTTCTGTGAATGTCCATAATTGAATGTCCATAATTGTTTTGGAGCATTTCCCATTCAGGCACATCACGTTGCGCATAAGAATAGCCCTTAGCCGTGGTAAATTGGCCATATATCACTTACCCAATCAGAACCCAAAATATAAGCTTGTTGTACTCCATGGTTTGTTGACAAAGTAAATCTAAAACACTGAAAAGCCTCAATATGGTTAACTATATATATATTTTTAGATAATCAATGGTCAGTCCTTGCATACATAGCACTCATTTTGACCCAAAAGGTGGGATGACCACTTGTTTTAATTTAGGATTCCAGCTTTAAAATGTTTTTTTTTTGTTCAAATGACATCCTTGACAGCAAAGTTGTTGGGAACGTCTCTATCGTTTTGATTTAAAACTTGCATTTATTTTTTAAAAAGTTGTAGAAGTACAAAAACACTGATTTTTTTATTAGAATTTCCAGCTAAATGAAACATCTTTCTCTCTTGGAATTGGACAAAGAAAGGTGTGAGCGCTGGTCTGCGGAAGCCATTGCCTAAAGTCCCATGTCTGAAGGCAGCCCTAGCATTGGCCCTCCAACTTACCTCTCCAAAGAAGATGTTGGTCCAACAGAAGGACAAAACAAACCAAGTGATCCTTGAAGGTTGAAGTTGAGAGCATTTCACATCTCCCATTTAAGAGGCTATTGCCTTGTTTGTGCAGGCGACTGCCGAATGACTGAACTTTATCATAAATAGCGACTGATTATGATTTGTAGATCAGTCAGTCACATCACGGTTTTGATGTTCTCGAACACGGCCGTTGTCTGTGCACTCTAGAGTTATAGTTCTGGAATGGTGTGGTCTAATCTAAAGTTCTGTAGCTGGACCCCACTCAATGTCATCAGTCTCTTCATTGTCAGAGCTGTCACTGCCTTGGATCCGAGTGCGTCTCGTTTGGACAGCCTGATGGTGAGCCAACCTATCAGGAGATAGAAGAGAGAGGGCATTACAAACTGTCAGTTCACTCTTACTCAACTTGGATAGAATAATTTGGACTAGGACTGGAGTAGTTGCTCAATTGCTAAGGTTGGTTTATAGACAGGCATTTTGATGACCATGTGTGAAACAAAAATTGTCATTCAGATTAATATGATCAGATATTGGTCTACTTCACTAACACAATGAACAATGGAGACGCTTTCCTCTCCTGAGATTCTGCCATACGGGTCTGAAAGAGGGAAAGAGGTCATGAGTCAAAATCACTGGAGACCAAGTTAAGAGTAATTTAGCCTTTGGAAGGAAACTGCGAGTTAGAGGATCTGTAAGAGTTTGTGCTATGCTGAACTGTGACAGTCCCACCAGTACCTGTTGAAGTTTCTTCTCTATTACTGACAGTGTGACAGCTGGGGGGCTCTCTGGCAGCAGTTCAGCCAATGGGGGCTCACGCACAGAGACTCTGGGGTCAGGGGCTATGAAGTCAGGGGGTGTGTCCGAGGGGGTGGTCGGAAAAGCCTGGTCAATGGCACTGAAGTCCGAATCTGAGAAGCTATGATAGGGTCGGATTTCATCAGCAACGTCAACGTGGGGAGGGCTGTCAGATGGACGACAGGTCGATCTGGGCTCAGACACATGCATCAGGGGTGGAACCTCTCTCTGGGACTCGGGGGAGGGGTACTCAGAGGCAGGTTCTGAAGACCGGGCCAGAGCGGTTAGCCTGGACATCCGGGGATGATTGCTGGGATCAAATGGTTCCTCCAGGTCCTCATTATCAGTGTAGACCTCTCTGTCTGTGTCCTCCAGTTCGCTGGCAGCACTCAGGTAGTCCGAGTGGGTCCGGTCCAATGCATCCAGTTCCTCCTCTCCGCCTCCCTCCAACTAAAACACACACACACACTTACTTATTTTGATCTTTATACCACCAGGTAAGTTGGTGAGAGCAAATTCCCAGTTTTACTGTGAGCTGGGATCTGTCTGTGTTACCGTGACTTCTGAGTCCCAGACAGGTTTGGCCTGCTGGTGTCTGATCTTGTCTTTCACAGTCTCATACCACACATTAGAGCTGGGCTGGAGATCAATACGAGCTGGGAACAATGAGACAGTTTTTAATAAAACCACTTGGGACATGTTTTTATTTTGACAGATAAACCATGTAAGAGCAAAAACAACATGTGTTTTGATAACAGATGGTGTGTTAACCTGTGAACAGATGGCTGCAGTGCTTCCTCATCTTGAGTGCCTGTGTGTAGAGGCGTCTAGAGCTCTTGTTGGAGTTGGGGCACATCCTCTGCCTTATGACCTTGACGTCCTTCCTGCTGTGTGGGTCCAGGAACAGAACCATGGGGTGGTACTGGATGTAGTTCAGATGCTCCACGGCAGTAGGAGTAATGTCCAGCAGAGGGTGCTTGTTCTGGAAACAGAGTGAAGAAACACACTGGGCATTTTTCTTCAATTCTGGTACTGGAGTCAAACAAGCATACAGCAGTTGTACGTCTGCTCTGTCTCACACCAAAACAGGTCACATCCCAGTTCGTTTCATCACCTTCTCTGCAATCCTTCGTACTGTGTCCAGTTTGATGACAGTGGAAGTAGTGTCTCCGCCACTACTACGAGGAGCCATCTCTGCCACCTCATATTCATCAGGCATCTCTCTGGCCAGCTTCTCCATGGCCACATCGTTCAGAGGACCCATGATGACGATTGGCCGTTTGAAATTAGCTGGAGAGCCACATGGGTCAAAAGGTGTACATGTGTTGATTCAAAACACAAAAAGTACACAAACGTTTAAAGTCTTTTGACTATTATGTGAACTATTATGCAATATATAAAACTGTCCCTACCTTTTCTGAGCAGAACTCTCTCGTATGCTGGGAATTTGCCCTGGATGGTAAGCTGGAGCAGGTCATCATGAGTCCTGCGGACGTTCTTCTTGGCCCCTCTGAGCCTCCGTAGTTTCCAGAACTCTACCCTGGGCCCTGATACCTGGCGATCCCCTTCTCCACTGGCCCTCTGAGCCTGCTCCATTCTGGCCAGAGTCTCGGCCCTGAGAGAGACGGAGAGGAAATACCATGTGGAATAAAAGCAACCCAATGACAGTATCTTTAAGTGTACACATTGGAAATAAGTGCAGTACGTTGCTCTGTAACCATATGCATCTTTATACATCCAAACCAACAAAGGAATAAACCAAACAACCAATCATTCTAGTCTCAACTCACCTGACCTGGTTGGGGATGGTGCCCTTGTCCAGCTCATGCAGGTCGTTGCCCATGCGTATAGCCAGCCACTTTCCCAGCTTGCCCCTGTGCATGGTGTCCACCACCCTGAACACCTCTCCCCTGGTGAAGGCTAGGCCAATGTCGCCCTCCGCCACATTGTCATAGTGGGTCCGGACGTAGAACGAGTCCCCCAGGTTGGACTTCAGGATCTTCTTGTAAACTGACGAGAGGAAAAATAACTCATTTAGGAATAACTTAATCATTTGTATGTACCTTATTACTGGGGTAGAGTTATTACCAAAGTAATTACATAGAAAATGTCACACTGACAAGTCCTCTGAAATCAACCACAATTCTTCCACCCTGCACCTGCTTCAGTCTCTGAGGTAATACTCACTGTCCATCTTGTTCTGAGTACGGATGTTGACCGGCTCCCCTCTCTTGATGTTGATCAGGAACATTGCAGCTTCCTCACGGGTGAAATAACCGAAGTCCACCCCATTCACCTACAAGACCATAGCCCATGAGTTGCATATACTGTAGTGTAGATACTGTAGATCAGCATTTCAGTGGTCACCAACACTTGTCCCAGAGAGCTACAGTGTGTGCAGGATTTTACTTCAGCACAGCATCATAAAAATTTTTTTTTTTTTTAAAACAATCAACTAATCAAGATCTTAGTTGAATCAGCTGTGTTCGTGCTGGGCTAGAACAAAAACCTACACACCCTGTCCCGGTGGTGACCACTGCTGTGATCAGTGAGTCTTCACCTGCATGATCTGGTCCCCCTCCTTCATACCCTGCTCCTGAGCGGGGCTGTTGGGGCGAACCCCATCCACAAAGATGCCCACATCGTTGCCTCCCACCAGTCTCAGACCAACGCTCCCCTCCTTCACAAACGACACTGTGTTCAGATCTGAGCTGTATCAATAGAGAGTAAGTTTTGAAAAAAGGAGTAACATCAAGATGAGAATTTATGAAAAGGAGCATTGTCTAGTCTTATATTCTACAGACTATAGCAGGGTATCCCTACTGGCAGCAAAACAAAACGTTTGTCTGTCATTGTTGGACAAAAGACTAAAAACACCAGCAAATCAGCTCCGACTAATTTTAATTTTGGAAACCTGTTCCAAAGTATTCCCAAGCATAATAAAGAAATGCGATCGAATACAAATGTAAGCAAGGTTTAAAAATATTGTCTTAGTCAAATATTATCTGTTTCGGTTAGCATGCTAGTAGATACCCATAGACTTCCAGTCAGTGTGTTAATGCTAGTTAGCATTGACTTGAAAAACTAACACTAACTTCCTTTATACTGGACACGGACACAAAAATGGTATCCACGAGTTCATCTGACTCTGGGAAGTAGATAAAAGGGCCTCATTGCCAGTATGCCTTTAATGTTGGCTATTTGGGTATAAATAAAACTCACCCCAAGCCAGGTGTAGGAATGGAGTCTGGGGGGAGGGAGTAGAGGGGTTCCTCCGTCTTGGCTGAAATGGAAATAACAGTTAAGACCTTCCATCCAGAGTTACTAATACTAATTACTAACTCAGCAAAAAAAGAAACGTCCTCTCACTGTCATCTGCGTTTATTTTCAGCAAACTTAACATGTGTAAATATTTGTATGAACATAAGAGTCGACAACAAGACAAACTGAACAAGTTTCACATACATGTGACAAACAGAAATTAAATCATGTGTCCCTGAACAAAGGGGGGGGGGGTCAAAATCGAAAGTACCAGTCAGTATCTGGTGTGGCCATCAGCTGCATTAAGCACTGCATCTCCTCCTCATGGACTGCACCAGATTTGCCAGTTCTTGCTGTGAGATGCTACCCCACTCTTCCACCAAGGCACCTGTAAGTTCCCGGACATTTCTGGGGGAATGGCCATAGCCTTCACCCTCCGGTCCAACAGGTCCCAGACGTGCTCAATGGGATTGAGATCCGGGCGCTTCGCTGGCCATGGCAGAACACGGACATTCCTGTCTTGCAGGAAATCAGGCACAGAACGAGCAGTATGGCTTGTGGCATTGTCATGCTGGAGGGTCATGTCAGGATGAGCCTGCAGGAAGGGTACCACATCAGGGAGGATGTCTTCCCTGTAACACACAGCTTTGAGATTGCCTGCAATGACAACAAGCTCAGTCCGATGATGCTGTGACACACCGCCCCAGAACATGACGGACCCTCCACTTCCAAATCAATCCCGCTTCAGAGTACAGGCCTCAGTGTAACACTCATTCCTTTGAGGATAAATGTGAATCTGACCATCACCCCTAGTGAGACAGAAAACCGCGACTCGTCAGTGAAGAGCACTTTTTGCTTGACCTGTCTGGTCCAGTGACGGTGGGTTTGTTGCCAGTGATGTCTGGTGAGGACCTGCCTTACAACAGGCCTACAAGCCCTCAGTCCAGCCTCTCTCAGCCAATTGCGGACAGTCTGAGCACTGGAGGGATTGTGCGTTCCTGGTGTAACTCGGGCAGTTGTTTCCATCCTGTACCTTTCCGTAGGTGTGATGTTCGGATGTACCGATCCTGTGCAGGTGTTGTTACGTGGTCTGCCACTGCGAGGATGATCAGCTGTTTGTCTGGTCTCCCTGTAGCACTCTTAGGCGTCTCACAGTACAGACATTGCAATTTATTGCCCTGGCCACATCTGCAGTCCTCATGCCTCCTTGCAGCATGCCTAAAGCACGCGGATGAGCAGGGACCCTGGGCAACTTTCTTTTGGTGTTTTTCCAGAGTCAGTAGAAAGGCCTCTTTAGTGTCCTAAGTTTTCATAACTGTGACCTTAATTGCCTACCGTCTATAAGCTGTTAGTGTCTTAACGACCATTCCACTGATGCATGTTCATTAATTGTTTATGGTTCATTGAACAAGCATGGGAAACAGTGTTTAAACCCTTTACAATGAAGATCTGTGAAGTTATTTGGATCTTTACATTTACATTTTACATTTAAGTCATTTAGCAGACGCTCTTATCCAGAGCGACTTACAAATTGGTGCATTCACCTTATGACATCCAGTGGAACAGTCACTTTACAATAGTGCATCTAAATCTTAAAGGGGGGGTGAGAGGGATTACTTATCCTATCCTAGGTATTCCTTAAAGAGGTGGGGTTTCAGGTGTCTCCGGAAGGTGGTGATTGACTCCGCTGTCCTGGCGTCGTGAGGGAGTTTGTTCCACCATTGGGGGGAACAACCAAAGATAATTTACGAATTATCTTTGAAAGACAGAGTCCTGAAAAAGGGACATTTCTTTTTTTGCTGAGTTTACATTATAAAAAGAGGACATTGGAGAGCTGATACTTACAGTAGACTGGATGGTTGCGCTTCATTGATATCCCAGTGTGGACATCGCCATTGACTCTGTGTGGAATACTACAAGAGAAGAGATGCATTACCATTCACTCACATTTACACAATAACGCTTCTACACAGAGTTGAGGTCAGAGAAGGTGGGAGCACACACACTTGTGATCAAATTGACTTGAATAGTGACAGAAGAGCATTCTTTTTTATGGTGGTTAATTAAAACTGTTCTTTACCTGGTTGTCTATAGTGGTTTCTAGAAGATACTGTAAACTAGAGTTTTACCTGTGGTTGCTCTCCACATCTGTACTCCCAGACCTCCTAGGGGGTGAGGGTGTACGGTCCGAATCAGAGGAACCTGAACAGGGCAAACAGAGGATCAGGATCCATATCTGGCCTTAATGGCCATGTTCTGTTAATAATCTCCACCCGGCAGAGCCAGAAGAGGACTGGCCACCCCTCAGAGCCTGGTTCCTCTCTAGGTTTCTTCCTTGGTTCCTGTCTTTCTATGGTGCTTTTCCTAACCACCATGCTTCTACATCTGCATTGCTTACCGTTTTAGGCTGAGTTTCTGTATCACACATTGTGATATTACCGATGTGAAAGGGCTTTATAAATACATTTGATTGAAATTTGACATGGTGCCTTCAGAAAGTATTTATACCCCTTGACTTATTCTACACTCAATACTCCAGAATGACGAAGTGAAAACATGTTTTTATGATTTCACATTTATTGAACATGAAATAGATATGTAATTTACTTAAGTATTCAAACCTCTGTTAATACTTTGTAGAAGCATATTTGTCATTATGAGGTACTGTGTTAGAGATGGGTTTGAGGAAAACAAATCTAATCAATTTTGAATTTAGTCTATAACACAACAAAATGTGGAATAAGTTAAGGGGTATGAATTCTTTCTGAAGGCACTGTACATGTTCAGACTTTAGGATTTCCAACCCCAAAATTCCATCTTCTTAGACAGTGCTCATCTTTCACAGGAGGGACACTGACCTGAGACTGGACTGGAGGAGGTCATGCCTTGTCGAGGGGGGTCCTGTCTCACTACTGGAGCTGGAGAAGACTTCATCTCAGGCAGAGCTCTGGGAGAGAGACAGCAATCACATTCAATATAATGCCCTTACTGTATCAACTACTTGAGTCCCCGAGCTGGCAAGGTAAAAATCTGTCGTTCTGCCTCTGAACAAGGCAGTTAACCCACTGTTCCCAGGTAGGAAGTCATTGTCAATAAGAATTTGTTCTTAACCGACTTGCCTCGTTAAGTAAAAGGTTACATGTAAAAAATAAAATATTCAGGAGTAGGCAAGTAGATTCAGCCGTGGGATGACTTTTGTTTGAGCGGATGGTCGGGGGCCGGAACATAATTCTTTAAAAAGAAATGTACCCAGCAAATTTAACCAATTTAACAAATTCTTATTTTCAATGACCGCCTAGGAACAGTGGGTTAACTGCCTTGTTCAGGGGCAGAGCAACAGTTTACCTTGTCAGCTCGGGGATTCAATCTTGCAACCTTTCGTTTACTAGTCCAACGCTCTAACCATTAGGCTATGTAAGACCGAAAAGAGCTTGTTTTAAAAAAATATGTCATACTC
This sequence comes from Oncorhynchus gorbuscha, assembly GCF_021184085.1. Taxonomy (NCBI): domain Eukaryota; kingdom Metazoa; phylum Chordata; class Actinopteri; order Salmoniformes; family Salmonidae; genus Oncorhynchus; species Oncorhynchus gorbuscha. Next base: position 21,293,974 of record NC_060174.1, read on the forward strand.
TAATTACATTGAGACACGATCACATTTAACCAAATTCTTGACAATTAATTTTACTAATAACTTGTGCACCCCCCCAAAAAAAAGACAAAAAAAGAACACTTGGACAGTTTTGGCCTATTGCTGACCTCTGATTTCTATATTTATACACCTTGACTTATTCCACATTTTCTTGCATTACAGCCAGAATTCAAAATTGATCAGAGCTCTCAATATTTACCCATGTATTCTTTTCAGAATTCTTCAAGCTCTGTCAAATTGGATGATCATTGCTAGACAACCATTTTCAAGTCTTGCCATAGCTTAGAACCTGATATTGGGCAGGTCCATTAATGGTGTGCCCACCTTTGTTATATTTCTGACTATCACAAATAATGACTCCTCGATTTGGTTAGACATTGAGACTTCTCTTTCAAAATACCCCTTACAGGATCTTTTATTTTTCAGAAGTTTCAAGTCTGTAGAAGATCACTGCAATAATCCCGTTACACTTAACACACTCAAAGTATGGAGGTCAGTTCAACACTTCCTGGGAAGGTCCAAACTAACCTCTGCTCTTACCCAATTCTTAACAACCCAGATTTCAGTCCAGGATTGCTGGATGCTGGCTTTAACTTATGGCTTAATAAGGGCATACGCAGGCTAAATGACTTATTTGCTGATAAGATTTTGTTGTCATTTGAGCAGAGATGTGGGAGGACATTTGGAGATATGCAAAAACAATATCTATATGTAAATCATACTAGAGCAATCCAATTAAGAATAATACACAGATTGCATATATCCCCAAATCGCAGACATGCTTTTAGCCCCACTTCCTCTTCCCCTCAGTGTCTTAAATGCAAAACTGATATAGGCACCCTAACACATTGTTTATGGTCATGTACCAAAATACAAAGATACTGGTCTGGTGTTCTGCAAGAAATTGAAAAGATCCTAGGGGTTGATCTAGAATTGGACCCAGTTTCTTTACTGTTAGGTCTCTCTAGTAGGCATGTTACTTCTGTGGGTAAAAGGAGGCTTTACAACATCCTTACCTTCGCAGCGAGGAAAAACATCCTTTTACAGTGGATTAGTGACAAGGTTCCTTCTATTAAAGATTGGCATAAGACACTATTTGAATGGGTGCCTCTGGAATATCTGACATGTACATTGCATTCTAAAACAGATCAGTTCTACAAAGTATGGGAACCTTATCTAAATTACCTAGAACCAGAGGTATCAGCTATTCTGCTGCAAGGATTCTCTTAGAATGGCGGGGATCTATGCATTTCAGAACTAAACTGTACGTTCCATGTGTGGAACCTAACCTCTTGGTTTAAACGGAGCTTTTTTGTTTAATTTCTGTTTGTAAGTTTGTTTAAAATGTATGTATTGAGAGACAATGATGGGGATGGGGTGAGAGAAGCACAGAGCGGGAAGAGGAAAATGGTGTACGTATGTATGGGTGTGCGTACGCGTATATATATATATTTATGCATAGGTATGTGTAAGTGGGTGCTGTTTTTCTTGTTGTTTTTTTGGTGTGCTTTGTCTGTTGTTGTATCTCTTAATATGGGTGAAAATTGTGAAATTCCAATAAAAATACTGTTACAAAAAAAGAAAAGTCTTGCCATAGATTTTCACAGATATAATTCAAAAATGTAACTCTGCCACTAGATTTCGGCCTTGTGTTTTAGGTTATTGTCCTGATGAAAGGTGAAATCATCTCCCAGTGTCTTTTTTTCCCTGAAAATCTCCCCAGTCCTTTACGATTACAAGAATACCCATAACATGATGCCGCCACCACTATGCTTGAAAATATGGAGACTGGAACAGTAGTGTGTTATGTTTGGGGCAAATCAAATATAACTCTGTATTCAGGACAAATAGTGAATTGCTTTGCCATATTTTTTGCAGTATTACTTTAGTGCCTTGTTGCATATTTTAGAATATCTTTATTCTGTACGGGCTTCCTTCTTTTCACTCTGTCAATTAGGTTAGTATAGTGGACTAACTACAATGTCGTTGGTCCATCCTCAGTTCTATCAGTCTTTAAACTCTAACTGTTTTAAAGTCAACATTGGCCTCATGGTGAAATCCCTGAGCGGTTTCCTTCCTCTCCGGCAACTGAGTTAGGAAGGACACCTGCATCTTTTGTAGTCACTGGGTGTATTGATACACCATCCAAAGTGTAATTAATAACTTCACCAAGCTCAAAAGGGATATTCAATATCTGCCAATAGGTGTCCTAATTTGCAATGCATTGACAAATCTCCCTTTGTTTTATTTCACCAGGTAGGCTAGTTGAGAACAAGTTCTCATTTACAACTGTGATCTGGCCAAGATAAAGCAAAGCAGTTTGACACATACAACAGAGCTACACATGGAATAAACAAACATACAGTCAATAGTACAGTAGTAAAAGTATATATACAGTGTGTGCAAATTAGGTACGACAAGGGAGGTATAAGGAAATAAATAGGCCATGGTGGCGAAGTAATTACAACATAGCAATTAAACACTGGAATGGTAGATGTGCAGAAGATGAATGTGCAAGTAGAGATACTGGGGTCTTCCCTGGTCTTTGTGGTTGAATCGGTGTTTGAATTTCACTGCTCGTCTGAGGGAACTTACAGATAAGTCTATGTGTGGGGTACAGAGATGAGGTAGTCATTAGAAAACTGTTAGTTAAACGCTATTATTGGACACAAAGTGAGTCCATGCAACTTAGGAGACTTGTTAAGCACATTTAAACTCCTGAACTTATTTCGACTTGCTATAACAAAAGGGGTTGAATAGTTATTGACTCAAGACATGTCAGGCCAGTGACAATTTTATTTGATTTTAATCCATTTCAAATTCAGGTTGTAACACAACAAAATGTGGAAAATGTCAAGGGGTGTGAATACTTTCTGAAGGCATTTGTCAGTAGTGTTTCAAATGTTCACCCAGTTCCTTGTATAAGTAGACTAACCAGTCTCGCGTCCTGGCTTTATCTTCAGAGAATCTAGTGCACTGAAGCAGTCAGTATTGAAACCGTTTTGACTAAATGTGTTTGTGTGCCAATGTTATAGAAGAGTTGTTGTGTGTCTGTCAGCCTGACCTGTATCTGTTCTTGGATACCCTGGAGATGGAGCCTCCACTGTCTATAGACTCCCGTCGAGGGACGGATGCGTAACTTGCCTCCGACTCGGATCCTGAGTGCCCTGGGGACAATGGACACACACATTTTTGTATTCCACCTTTATTTAACCAGGTAGGCTAGTTGAGAACATGTTCTCATTTACAACTGCAACCTGGCCAAGATAAAGCAAAGCAGTTCGACACAAACAACACCACATAGCTAAACAAAGCACAAAACAGACCACACAAGCAATAATAACAAGTTACATATACAGTTAAGTCAATACGCACACACCTTTAGCAGGATTGCTCCTTGTGACACTGGGGGCTTTCCACTTGGGGGGCTCCACCTGGGGAAACATGGCTACCAAGGGAGTGGCTCTGGAAGAGAAGAGGGAGGTTGGAGTGAGGGAGGAAGACAACAGAACTCAGTTACGTGTGGAAAGGGGGACCCGTGGCTAAAATAGATAATGATGAGAAGAGTGATATTCACCTTAGGGCCTCTGGGGGAGCTGTCTCACATGGCTAATCACGTCATGAGCATATGGACAATTTAGCATCATTGTTGCGTTAAATTCAAAAAGAGTACCTCAGTCTGTTATTCATGCCATGAATGCTAACCCATCCATATATCATTTCAAATGCATTTTAAGATTAAGTCAGGTAAGAGGCTATCATTAAGTCAGGTAAGAGGCTATCATTAAGTCAGGTAAGAGGCTATCATTAAGTCAGGTAAGAGGCTATCATTAAGTCAGGTAAGAGGCTATCATTAAGTCAGGTAAGAGGCTATCATTAAGTCAGGTAAGAGGCTATCATTAAGTCAGGTAAGAGGCTATCATTAAGTCAGGTAAGAGGCTATCATTAAGTCAGGTAAGAGGCTATCATTAAGTCAGGTAAGAGGCTATCATTAAGTCAGGTAAGAGGCTATCATTAAGTCAGGTAAGAGGCTATCATTAAGTCAGGTAAGAGGCTATCATTAAGTCAGGTAAGAGGCTATCATTAAGTCAGGTAAGAGGCAATCATTAAGTCAGGTAAGAGGCAATCATTAAGTCAGGTAAGAGGCAATCATTAAGTCAGGTAAGAGGCTATCATTAAGTCAGGTAAGAGGCTATCATTAAGTCAGGTAAGAGGCAATCTCCATGTTGCTTTGATCATACTGCTGATTGCTTTTTGACCAGATTCAACCACATGTACAGTAGAGAAGTGCTCAGTGGAAGTCGCTTTTATTTGATTGTTAAACAGAACCTCACATTAGGCACAAGAACAACATGTATTATGGGGTACAACGTAATCGTCAATCAAGGCCAACAGACCAAAAATATAATAATTCATGAAAACTTAACAGTATATTAATCATAGCACAAGAGCGGAAGGAGGTGGGTGGCATGCATCAGCTGCCCAGTGCCCCAGTCCAGGGGCTCCTGCTGGGACTTGGGAGGGGATAGGATGGTAGGGGTGGGCCTCATCGGTACCTGTATCTGCTCCGGGAGTCCTGGCTGTGGGCGGGCCCGGAGCTGCTGTCTGACTCAGATTCAGAATCTGGGGAGAGAACAGGGGTAATGCTCTAATTATGTGGCCGTTTCTACCTCGTTTCAATGCACTTACAATGTTCTGTCAAGGTGTTCCTGTTGTGGAACTTGAGGTGCTGACCTGGGAGTGGTGCTTTGACAGGAGAGGACACCCGTCGAGGAGGATCCTGACGAATGGTGATGGGGGAGGCTCTCAGTGTCCTAGGGTGGGGCAGGTTAGGGAGCACTCTGTATCTGGAGTGGTCCTCTATGACTCGGGAACTCTCTCCTCTTCTGGGGGGTGGGGAGGCACTGCGGTCCGAGTCCGACTCTGACACCACTACACAGACAGACAGAGTGAAGGAGAGCAAGAGACCGTGAAAGAGGAGAGAGAGACAGTGAAGGAGAGTGAGAGGGAGGGAGAGAACATGTTATTATCACGATCCACTGTGTCATTTGATGAGATTTCCCTATAGCCCGTGCTGTGTTTACCTTTGCGAGGTCTCAAGGTGGAGGAGGAGGGACGGGAGGAACGTGGGGCGACCCAGTCAAAGACGGCAGGTGAGGCTTTGGGGTTGGGGAGGGTGGACAGCCCTGAAAGAGTTCTACAGCAAGAGAGAAATACCCCCAATGAAACACACTAAGACAGAAAATATCAAACCAAATGTGTCTAATTTGAGGTGAACCCACCTATATTTGTTGGCATGGTCTGGGCTGTCCTTCCTGACAGGAGTTGGTGATGCACTACGGTCAGACTCAGACTCTGAGAGGGCTGGATTGAAATACACAGGTCAGGTCAATATGACAGATTACACATGAGTGGGATGGACCAATGCTTATGACTGGACTCACCTCGGTGAGAGGGGTAGGCTTTAGCAACAGGCCGGGACAGTGTCGACCGCACCGGGGACGGATCACGTGACTTAACTACTAGAGGAGGATCAGCTCTTCTGCAACAAGCCAGAGAGACAGAATGCCTTGTCATACATAGGTCAAAAGTTGACTTGTCACTTAAAGGGAAAATCCACCCTTTAATTAACAGTGTTAAATAACACTAATATGTGAGAACAATATTTTTTGGTGAACAAATGTCATTTTTGGCATTACAATAAGGTTGGTAGCAACATGGAAAATCGTTGTGGAAATCTGTTGCAGTCGACTACAAAATCCACAATGCAATGCTCCCTCTATGGGCTGACTGGCTAGGTAACTGACTACCTAGCAAGCTAACATGGCTACACAATATCAGCATGTAAAGTCACTAGTTAGTGCAGTTTGTTTAGGCGATTTCACAGCTATCTCACCACGTTCAACCTGCAGATCCATGTGCCTCACAGAATGGAGTCTTTTGAGGTAATGGGAAACGTTGCCCATGCTACGTCAATGTAGTACATGTAACCTACATATCAATACACAGACCAGTCGGTTTTTTTAAACCAGGTTTGCTGTTCATCTGAGCAATATATATTGGAAAGGAGTTCCATGCAATAAGGGCTCTATATAATCACGTATGCTTTCTTGAATTTGGGGACTGAAAATACCCCTGGTGGCATGTCTGTTGGGGTAAGTGTGTGTGTCAGAGCTGTGTGCAAGTTGACTATGCAAACTATTTGGAATTTTCAACACATTAATCTTTTCTGAGATGTGAGATAATCAACCTGCCATCTGTAATATAGTATTGCTTTGGAATCGCGACATTACATGTGAGGAAAATAGGCACGTGTCTCAACATATACACTAACGTTGAGAAGGGATCGCGTGAGGATTAGTTTAGCAACCACATGATCCAGCAGGACAACGTGAATGCGATTGGTCGACAGTCTGCTGGTTGGGGTTAAATGTTCCTTCAGTCATTGGATTCCTCTCTGACAACAGCACCATGCAATGCACCTTGGACTAAAGAGGCAGAGCAATAGGAAAAATGTGCTAGACCCTCTTAAATAATTTCTCGAGGTAGGAATATCGCAAAAATATGATCAATGGCTCATTCGAGAGAAGATCTCCTCCCGAGGTATGACATCAGCCAGTATTAAAATATGACTTGTATGATAGACGTTTTCGCGATGTAAAACTTCCATTGTAGTGAGGGAGACTATCACAGTGCTACGTCATACCGGACGGATTTCTGCCAGCTTGAACGACAGTAACTCAGATACACATAAAACAACCCAGGTAAAACAACCCAGGTAAAACAACCCAGGTAAAACAACCCAGGTAAAACAACCCAGGTAAAACAACCCAGGTAAAACAACCCAGGTAAAACAACCCAGGTAAAACAACCCAGGTAAGCGATAGAACGTCACTCGAGATGCACGAAAACAACATAACATTCAACATGTGTGAACCGTTCCTATAAGAAAATGTTGGATTAAGTACAGACATCTCAATAAGATCAGAATAGGTGAAATAAGCATGTTTCAGGTGAGGTAACCTGCGTGTGCGTCGTTCTCTAGTTGCAGAGCGTGACACTCTGTCTCTGGGAGTGGGGATGTCTGTATCCAGGTCTGAAATGTCTGAGGACAACCGAGGAAAGACATTAAAACCACATACTGGATCAGCTAGCATGTTCAGGAGCTGCTTCTGACATCACATTTCATATCAATCACTACCCCCCCCTTCTCCCCTCCTTTCCACTACCCCCCCCCTTCTCCCCTCCTTCCACCGTCCCTCCCTCCCAGCCCCCCTTCAGTCATGAGGTGCAGTGCTGATGCTACATTCTCTCCCTAATACACTACTTCCACCCTCTCTCCCTCACCCTCCAGTTCAGAGCTGCTGTTGCCGCGGTGGTCCTCCTCACTGCTGGGGGCACTGTCCTGCACTTCTGGGATGCTGACCAGGAACTTGCGGTCGTCTCGCAGGACCATCATGGTCAGCTTTCCCCGGGACTTCTCCACAAGGTGCTTGGTCTCCAGAAGAGACAGGTTCTCTGTGGTCATCCCATTGATCTGAACAGGAAGTAGAAAAATGATGTGGTCACACAATGCAGAAATCTCCTTGGCTTCATACAATAACAAATATGGAAAAAAAGACACCGTTAGAATACCAAAAGTATTTGGTTTATGGTCCCAGTAAAGAGTCAAATCTATGTACAAACCAAATGTTTTGTGATGAGATATAACAGCCTGCTTTCTCTTACCTTGAGAATGAGGTCTCCCTCCTGCAGAGTGCCCTCCTTGGCAGCCAGACCCGTCTCAGTCATGTGTTTGATGAAGATCTGGCTTCCCAACTTCAGTCCATACTCTGAAACAGGAAGGCAACATAAAAGTGATATAGTGCAAGCCTTGCATTCACCCATCTATGTCAGACCTGCGATGAGGTTTTGAAACCTTTTGCTACGGCGTGGCATAATAAACACAACGCAAATCCTCTCCTGTTGTTTCTCCTTACCGTCTGTGAGTTTCTTCTTCAGCAGGGTAGCTTTGATTGGCTTGTCTGGGAAGGCCTGCTGTGGGAGCCGTTTGTACCCTGAACTTAGCGGCAAGGCATGAGCGGTTCTGTTGCGGTCAGCTTTGTGGGCCTGGTCACTACCATCGGAGTAGCGTCGGGGCCTCTGTGGGGGGTCCTGGTCCAGCAGGTTGGAGTAAGAGGCAGCACGCGAGGGTCTGGTGCTGGCGGGGAGCTGGATCTTACGAGGACGCTTCACTGTCTGTGAGAGGGAGAGTCAGTAACACAGCTGAAAAATGTATTACATTAATTTTTTTCTGGTGTACTGAAATCATGATCTCACATCCATAACCTGGAGTTGGAGTTGCTCACAAATCTTACGAAGATGTCATGAATAACTTGTCTAAACAGAAGATAAAGTTTGCCAGTACTCACTATGTTGGCTGTTTTGCCACATGACTTGAGGTTCTGGATGGTGAAGGTAGAGTAGACATTCTCCATTGACACGCCATTGACCATGACGATCTGATCTCTGACGCTTTTGGAAAGGGATGAGATGTAGAACAAGGTAATCAAGCACATGCGATTTTAAGTGTGTGTGTGTGTGTGTGTGTGTGTGTTTATATACAGTGAGCTCCAAAAGTATGGGGACAGTGACAAATGTTTTGTTGTTTTGGCTCTGTACTCAACACGGTTCACCCATCCATATTGGGTGAACCGTTTAGAAATTACAGCACTTTGTACATAGCGTCTCCCCCAAATTTTGGGACAAATTCACTTCTGTATTAAAGTTGTAAAAGGTATTTGGTCCCATATTCATAGCACGCAATGACTACATCAAGCTTGTGTGACTGCAAATTTGCTGGATTGCATTTCAGAATATTTTGTGCCCATAGAAATACATGGTAAATAGTGTCATTTTGGAGTATCTTTTACTGTAAATAAGAAAATATTGTTTTCTAACCACTACATTAATGAGGATGCTACCATTAATGTGGATGCTATATACATTTGAGTCACTTGTATTGTTTTATGTTATGGCAGTATCAGCCAATCAGCTCCTTTGTTGTTCAACGCAACGTGCCATTCCATAATGGCTACTGTGGCTACTGCTAGCTAGCATGAGGAAGAAAAGGGTGTAACATTTGGGATAATGGAACAATTCAGAGTACAATGCATTTCTCATCCCTGTATTGTGGTAGGTTTTCCAAGCCATATTTCGAGCTGGCTCTGCAGTGTCAGGAAGTCTGTCTGACCCTAGTGCAGCTGTAAGCTCTACTGGCTAGCCTGAAGGGTAAAGGTGTATGATGTGTAGGTGACTTACAACAGCCGTCCCATAGCGGGTCCGTTCCGTACCACATCTGAAACTATCACGGCTGTGTCCCCTGAGTCCGGGTTAGGCTGGTCTCTGCCTCCTGATATCGCAAAGCCAAACCCCATCTTGGAATCCTGCCATCAAGAGAGGGAGGGTGATAAAGAGGGGGGAGAGAGAGAGTGAGCACATTCCATCAGCACTGAAGTGTGTCACCTGACCTGTACCTAGAGTAACAGGGAGCAGGGCATGTCTTTGTTACTCTTATTTCCTGCAGTTCGCCACTGAAACTGATAGTTTTGAAGTCCATTCTAACTAAAGTGGTTCAGTAGGCTATTTCTTTCATTGTACCTTGATGCAAGTGACTGTAAAATTTGTTAGTTTCAGGTGAAAGTATAACATCAAAACACTGACCGCCCACACAACAAGAGACACTTACTTTGCCGAGTGTTATAGTATGCTGCTCGAATATCGTTAATTCCTCCATCTCCGGTTCCTGAAAAACCAAATATCAAACCCATTACAACATGTTAAACCAACAACAGAATACAGGCATCCTCCACTTTTCCATTAATGAACAGGAGCAACTTCAACAGAAGTCCGATAACATCAGAAGCAGCTGTTTTGTGTCCTTACACAGCCCAGTGTTGGTTAAGAGACAGTGAGGAGCGAGTTAACAGCAACTTGCTCCTTCCTACCTGTCCCATTCCATTCTTGTCTGGCAGGTATGGGGAAGGGCCACAGGGGAAAGACTCAGCGGGCTGCACTTATGGCCTTGCTGTGACATATGACACCAGGCCATTGTTCAATGTTGTGCAACGTTACAGAAACCTGCAGGTAGAAACGTAATATAGCCGACTATATTCCTTCTGCGCCCTGCTTCTAGTCATGAAGAAAAACTGTCTGTTCTACACAATGCATTTCTATATGCAACGTTTCACGTGCCTCATCCAATTGAACACACCTTTAGATACAATCTGAGGACAGTCACCAACCTACGGTAGTGGATCAAATCAAATTGTATTTGTCACATGCGCCGAATAAAACAGGTGTAGACCTTAGTGAAATGCTTAATTACAAGCCCTTAACCAACAATGCAGTTAAGAAAAAAAAGTGTTAAAGTATTGTAGCGACCCGCACAGACAGCTGTGTTCGTTCGGGGGAGGGTAAAACCTAGCCAGCTAGCTGACTAATGTGGCTAGGTAACGTACTTGAGAACGGGGGTTGAAAATGCTTCGAGGGAATCCGAAAGTGAAGGTAGGGGACGATTATGGCCAAGGAGGTGCGTGTGCATGCACGTCGGAGGATCTGGCCGAGGAGAGGCCCCTTGAGAGTGACCGCTAGAATGATGGCGGCTAAAGCGGACATGTGTGCTTCGTTGCTGTTCTTCGCGTGGACCAAAAGGGTGACGCTGCGGGACGAGGAATCTATGGCTCAGGATGGTAACAAACATGGCAGCGCCCAGTCCCCGATTGCGTCCGTATCAGTTAAGAACCCGAGGTACTCCAGTAAGGCGGATTGGGAAGCTTTTCATGCTCAGTTTCATGCTGTTAGCTCATTTTAGGGGGTGGTCGAATGAAGAAAGGGCACTGCAGGTGGCTTTGTGCCTCACGGATGATGATCTGGCCTGTTTGATATTGATTAGCCCTGAGGACAGACATGATTACGGTGCTTTAGTTGGAGCACTGAGGAGGCGCTATGGACAGTGTGTTCAGCCCAGTGTGTTCAGACCAGATATTGTGCCAGGTTGGACTCCGTTTGAGCCCACAACTGTGCAGCTCCGCACAGTCACAGGTGAGCTGGCACCCATGAAAGGGAAGGGAATAATGACTGACAGTAGGGGGCAGGTCTGTACGTCATCCTGTGTGGGTAGCGGCTGTGCAGGGCCTTTGTATCCTGGGGTTGGACTTTTTTAGGAGCACAGGCTGCCAGTTAGACCTAAAAATGGGGGCACACTGAGCTTCCAGGGAGGGCTGGCAGACACCATGCCCCCCCAGAGGCCAGAGCCAAAACGGCATTCTCCACTAACAGAGGACACTGGCAGTTCAAGGTCCTGTGCGTCGGCCTGTGCAACGCTCCAGCAACGCTCCAGCTACGACACACAATTAATCTTCTCCTTCCCCCTTCTGATGACCAGGTGGCGAATCGCATCTCTGCATGTCTGGCAGACATATCAGTGTGGATGACGGATCACCACCTCAAGCTGAACCTCGGCAAGATGGAGCTGCTCTTCCACCCGGGGAAGGACTGCCCGTTCCATGATCTCGCCATCACGGTTGACAACTCCATTGTGTCCTCCTCCCAGAGCACTAAGAACCTTGGCGTGATCCTGGACAACACCCTGTCGTTCTCAACTAACATCAAGGCGGTGGCCCGTTCCTGTAGGTTCATGCTCTACAACATCCGCAGAGTACGACCCTGCCTCACACAGGAAGCGGCGCAGGTCCTAATCCAGGCACTTGTCATCTCCCGTCTGGATTACTGCAACTCGCTGTTGGCTGGGCTCCCTGCCTGTGCCATTAAACCCCTACAACTCATCCAGAACGCTGCAGCCCGTCTGGTGTTCAACCTTCCCAAGTTCTCTCACGTCACCCCGCTCCTCCGCTCTCTTCACTGGCTTCCAGTTGAAGCTCGCATCCGCTACAAGACCATGGTGCTTGCCTACGGAGCTGTGAGGGGAACGGCACCTCAGTACCTCCAGGCTCTGATCAGGCCCTACACCCAAAACAAGGGCACTGCGTTCATCCACCTCTGGCCTGCTCGCCTCCCTACCACTGAGGAAGTACAGTTCCCGCTCAGCCCAGTCAAAACTGTTCGCTGCTCTGGCCCCCCAATGGTGGAACAAACTCCCTCACGACGCCAGGACAGCGGAGTCAATCACCACCTTCCGGAGACACCTGAAACCCCACCTCTTTAAGGAATACCTAGGATAGGATAAGTAATCCCTCTCACCCCCCTTTAAGATTTAGATGCACTATTGTAAAGTGACTGTTCCACTGGATGTCATAAGGTGAATGCACCAATTTGTAAGTCGCTCTGGATAAGAGCGTCTGCTAAATGACTTAAATGTAATGTAAATGTTTTGAGTGTTTGATGGACAGGGTGCTGGATGGCATCCCCCGACAGCAGTGTCTGGTATACCTTGATGATGTATCTGAATGGGGGCAGAAACAGGGACACAGACCTACAGCCAGTGCTACAGTGGGTAGAGGCGCAGCTGAGACCACCGTGGGAAGGTGGCAGCTCTCTCACTCGCGACCAAAGTGTTGTGGTCAAAGCTTGAGAGACTGCGGCTGGCTGATGGCGTATTACAGAGTGCATGGAAGGAGTCAGCTAAGGGAGAGGAGGCAGGTGGTGGTCCCAAAAGCACTGTGAGAGGCTGTGCTCCAGAGCACTCAAGGGGGAGGGGGTTGGGACTGGACACTTTGGGGTCACAAAAACACACAGGTATGTTCAGCAGATTTGGAGCTGCGGAGTCCATCCACAGTGACCAAGGCAGAAACTTTGAGTCCTGTGTATTCAACACCATGTGTGAGAGGCTGGGTATGCACATGACCCGCACTTGTCCTCTCCATCCTCAAAGTGATTGTGGAGTGCTTAAACAAAACACTTGGACAGCAGCTGGCCATCATCTCTTCCAAACACCAGCGTGACTGGGACAAGCACCTGCCCATGGTCCTCATGGCATGCCGCTCTGCTGTCCAAGACTCCACCTCCTGCACGCCTGCCCTCCTCATGCTGAGTAGAGTGCTCCGCACCCCTGCAGAGATGACATTTGGTCAAACTCTGGATAGCCCTCCTGGTCCCCCGGGCCCGGAGACTCCAGGGCCGCCTGGAGACAGTCCACACCATCACTAGAGGGCAGCTAGGGAATGCAGGTCTTAGGCAGAAGAGGAACTATGACGTGTACACACAGGGAAGGCACTTTGTGGCTGGGGACCTGGTCTGGGTAGGGGAGATTGTGTACCGGGAGAAAGGTGGCACTGCACCGGGACAGGTTAGCCCCATACAGAGGGCCCCTTCTTCCCAAACCCCAGGGACCCCCACTATTCCCCTCTCTAGCAATGATATTCCTCAGGCACTCACCCCCAGGCGCCACAGTCTCCCTCCCCTGAGCCCCAAACTGTATTCCCCATTACCTCATCCTTGTCCCCCATGTCCCTGCCTTCATCCCCTGGGCCCCAGAGGGGCAGCCCCCTGCCACAGACGGAGTGGAGCATCTCAAGTTTAAGGCCATGTTTAGCCATTGTTCTCTCGCTTACACCTGGTCTTCACAAGAGATGGTCAGTTTTATACATGCATTCTTCATGTATTTGGTGTGGGCTACGGCCAAACAGTAGCCTGTGTGGAGTTAGGTTAATAAACCGTCAATTCGTAAACTCAATATTCTGTCTGGACAGTTGTTCCTTTATGATCTATCCAGGTCATTACAGTATTTACTCAACTGAACTGCGTTTATATGGTAGACGGCAACCGGATGTCATTGCTTTCAATGAGAGCACAATGGTAAATGCCGTTGAGCCTGGCGGTGAATGCCGTCAGCTGCCATGGTAGACTGACTTGCCGCCAGAGTTCAAATATTTCAATTTCTGCCGTCTGCCATTGTGTTGTTTTCTAGCGGATGTTGATTTGCACGGTTTGTTTACTGAATCACCACAGCAATGCACACCATCATGATGGCTCACTTTGGCTGTCACCATCTTTTTACTTTCTTGTCCAGCTATGCCAACTGGGATGATGTTTTCTGAGTCCATCTACTTGCTTCACTAGCTAGGTTTCCATCCAATTGGCGACAGATTTTCATGCACATTTTCTAAAATCCGCAAAGAAAATGCACACAATGTACTTTTGCCCTTTGATTTTTATTTGATACATCAAAACCTAACGTTCAATGTGTTTATCACATTTTCAACTCTACGGATAGTTTTGTCAAACTTTGCTTTGAATAGCAGATGTTCCTACTCTGGTCTTGGCATGTGCTCTCTAGCCTACAGCTGGCTAGTCTACATGAGATTATTTGTCAAATGACAGCCAAGCATCAATCATCATGTCACAAGAATAAGACTCAATATTTATTGGAAAGGCACATCATACTCAACACCGTGCACTTTCACCACCCACCCTGTGAAGTTGATAAATTTATTTAATCTGTAGTCTAATAAACTGCATGGTTTCCCAAATTGTAGTGGGAGGACCACACACCATAATCACTGCGTGACTCCAAGTTTACTTCCATATGAAATGTAAACAGACCACTTTTACAATCAGTTCAGCAATTCTGTGTATGTGTGACCATCTGTTCGGCTCTGTTAATAATATAACTAGGCCTTACTAGAAAGAAAAAAAAACAGTGAATTTCCTACTATTTGACATAGGTTTAATTAGCTCTAACAGGCATTGTTGCATAGAGGTCAGTGAGCCCCTAGTGTTGTCCTACAGGGTCAGGACCAACAAGGTGAAACAGACAGGGTCAGGACCAACAAGGTGAAACAGACAGGGTCAGGACCAACATACAGGTCAACAAGGTGAAACAGACAGGGTCAGGACCAACATACAGGTCAACAAGGTGAAACAGACAGGGTCAGGACCAACATACAGGTCAACAAGGTGAAACAGACAGGGTCAGGACCAACATACAGGTCAACAAGGTGAAACAGACAGGGTCAGGACCAACATACAGGTCAACAAGGTGAAACAGACAGGGTCAGGACCAACATACAGGTCAACAAAGTGAAACAGACAGGGTCAGGTAGCCACAGAGGCAGATAAGCATCCACAATAAATCACTAGCCAGTGGTGGCTGGTGGGTGGAGCTATAGGAGGACAGGCTCATTGTAATGGCTGGAATGGAATTTATCAAACACATGGAAACCACGTTGGACCACGTTCCATTTACTCAATTTTGGCCATTACAATGAGCCCGTATAGCTCCTCCCACTTTACCAATGGTAGCAGGTGGAATAGCTGCCAGCCAGGTGCATTGTTTCTCAGAGAGTTGGTTAGGTTTAACCTGGTATAATTTTTTACAACATCAGTCTAACAGACTGAAGGACTGGATATCAGCAGTCTCACAGCTAACAAAGACTCAATTTAATATAGTCAGATAGTCATTAATGACCTAATCAATGAAATAAACGTAACAATGTATAAAATATGCAATATAGTTTTGATTATCAGTCAAGTTAATTATTGTAATAAAAACAAATTAATATAGAGGATATAGTTGACATGCATCCTCTGGCAGCCATCTTTCATCTGCTTTGACTGCCAATATGCAAATAGTATTTATGTTATCTTTCTAGCGGCATCTAGTCAGAGACACTATTCCTGAAAGCAGTCACTAATATCCATTTCAGAAAGAAGATTTGGTATATTACCAGTAAAATGTTTATAGGCAATGTTTATACGACCCCCCTTGAAACAGACCCTTAATTTACCACTTTCTTGCATGTATACCCCTTGTATTATATATCAATACCTGCAACAAAGCAGAAATACCATTCAAACAGACCCAAAACCTGTATTTTGGTTACAGGAATCAGGTTTCCATACAACCATTTTATGCGAGTAAATGTCAGCAACAAAAAAATATTAACAGGCCTGATGGAAACAGAACGTCTCTGTCTGTAAACTTTCCAAATGCTTGAGTAAACAAAATACGCCATACAAGATGGGATCTTTTTGAGTCTGTAAAATGTATTAAGCGAGAAATGGAGGTGGAAACGCTTTCATGCACAAATATTTATATAATACCCAGCCAACATGTCCAGGTGGGCCCCACCTGGGTTTTATATGGACTTCATGGGTTTCAACTGGGCATCTTAGCTGGTACCCGGATGGGTTAATCTTTTGGGGCAGACATGGACAAACCCATGTACGTTAGTGGGGGGGGAGAATGGGCCCCGAATCATTTTACAGGCAAACTGGTGTTATTTGTTCAGGAATAACGACTGGGACACAATCGGGTTAACCATTTGGGTCACAAACAGGCAAACTCATGTGGGCTACAACATGGGTATCAAATAGGCCCTGAATCAATTTAAAAATGGCTTGCAAGTTGGCTTTTTTTAATACCCTCTTTTTCATGGTATCCAATTGGTAGTTACATTCCTGTCCCATTGCTGCAACTCCCGTACGGACTCGATAGAGGCAAAGGTCAAGAGTCGTGCGTCCTCTGAAACACAACCCAGCCAAGCCGCACTGCTTCTTGACACAACGCCCGCTTAACCTGGAAGGCAATGTGTCGGAGAAAACACTGTCAACCGTGTCAGCGTCATTGCGCCCGGCCCGCCACAGGAGTCCTCGATGGGACAGGAAATCCCACATCCCAGCAAAACAGCCGCACTGCCATCTGATGCTGTCTGGTCCAAACCAGTATGACATTGTTGCAGCCAGAAGCAACAAGGGAAGCCAGAGAGCATTTGGTCTCCCTTGACACAAACAAAATCATCAACATTAAACTAAGCGACAACTACGAATGGTCCTGGACAACAACAAAAAAACTTTAAAAAGTGACAAGGGAAGCCAGCTTTGATTTGTCGTCTCTCCTATCAAATCGCTTTGAGCATATACTTAATTGACAGAAACAACTTGAATTGTTGCATCTCGTTGTCATCCTAGCTAGCTAGCACTGTCCCTTTCCTAAATTAGCCATGGATGGAGATAGGGATTTGGGCATGTGGTTTACTTAATTCTTCATACTGGCCAATGATTATAACAGCATACCGGATCCAACCATAAATGCATACATTGTTGTGCCCCTGACCTGAGAGGATGGAAGTTCAAATGTACAGTAGCTAGATGTAAAAGGCTAATGTTAACTAGCTGAAGTTGCCCATGAATTGAAGTTAGGCTAGCGAGCAAGCATTTTAGCCAGGTAGCCGAGGATAACCAAAAAGATAAGCGTGTACTGTATGACAAAGTGATAGACCATTTCAACATGAAAGAGAGGATGGCATTGGCATTTCTCTACAAGTAGGGCGAGTCAACATGTTTTTCTACTGGCACGAACACACCCCCACATCATATTTAGCTTACTGATTGGACTAAATTGTTTTTGGCATCTTTTAGTTGTCACTATATTAGACTAAGCAGAGGTGATTTGATGAAGTTGAAATGTTGTAGTTGGAATAGTGGAGGCAGCACCTGTTTTCCTTTGTGACTTGCGGTCACTCAGTGGTTCGAAATAAATAGGTGTTTAGTGGTCCGATAATGTCAGAAACATTAACTTGCTTAACCATGCTGTAGGTCATGTACGCGTGGTGGACCTAACCATGCTGTAGGTCATGTACGCGTCGTGGACCTAACCATGCTGTAGGTCATGTACGCGTCGTGGACCTAACCATGCTGTAGGTCATGTACGCGTCGTGGACCTAACCATGCTGTAGGTCATGTACGCGTCGTGGACCTAACCATGCTGTAGGTCATGTACGCGTCGTGGACCTAACCATGCTGTAGGTCATGTACGCGTCGTGGACTTAACCATGCTGTAGGTCATGTACGCGTCGTGGACTTAACCATGCTGTAGGTCATGTACGCGTCGTGGACTTAACCATGCTGTAGGTCATGTACGCGTCGTGGACTTAACCATGCTGTAGGTCATGTACGCGTCGTGGACTTAACCATGCTGTAGGTCATGTACGCGTCGTGGACTTAACCATGCTGTAGGTCATGTACGCGTCGTGGACTTCTCCGGACAGACATTGTTTTATCACAAAACCGGATGCCACCACGACTGCAACTGGGTCGGTCACATGGGAAAACCCATGTGGGATATAACATGGGTCCCAATTGGGCCCTTTGCCAATTTGTTATGGGCTGCAAGTGGGATACCTGGTGTGAATATGGTCAGGGACTTTCTATGGGACTCAGGCGGTCTTACTACCTGGATCACACACGGGCAAGCCCACGTGAGCTACAACATGGGTCCCAAACGGGCCCTGAATAAATGCTGTGTGTGTTGTAAGTGGGCTATCTGGTGTGAATAGGGTCAGGGATTGTGTGGGTCTCAAAATGGTCAGTAAAAACACCAACTAGCTAGTACATACTGTCACATTTTTGGGGGAAATGCGCAATCAATATTTTGAGCAGCAAGTGACAGAATTTTAAATTCAGGCGCTAAACCAAAGATTGTACAGGTAACATTGGTTGTAGATACATGTCCAGGCAAGACAACAGTAGCTAATTATACGTCCCTCGCTGTATTTATCGGCTGTTGGCCTACTTGGTCCAAGTATGTACTTAGCTAACGTTAGCTACCGAGGCAAATACAATGAAGCAGATTGACAGCTGCCATTTGTCAGAACAGTTCAAATAACATGATCTTGAATTGATTGGTCAAAAATATTGAGATTAGTCTTTCAAATGATTTTATATATAAGAAGGTTACTGTATGTCAATTACAGCCCTCAAATGGTTAATTGTACTACCGACGTTATCTGCATGAGGGAGTTATCCAACTGGCTCCTCCGTCACGACGGTACCTGAACGGCCATCTGCAGCACACTAATTGTTAGCCGTCTTATCGGCTGCTATCTGAACATTTTCTGACAATTTCTCTTGGGTCACTATAACTATATCTATTTTGCCAATTGGATTGATCCCCTCTATCACACGGAACCCCACTAATCTACTAATGGAAACGCACGAAGAGGCTAAAAACAGAACACCGTCCTATGCTAGCTTGCTACCGATGGCCTGGCTAGCTGTCGGAATCACAGTTACCCCAACTAACCTCACTACTAACTGGACCCTTATGAGCACTCGACTAAGCATGCCTCTCCTTAATGTCTATATACCCTCTCCATTGCTGTTCTGGTTAGTGTTTATTGGCTTATTTCACTGTAGAGCCTCTAGCCTTGCTCATTATACCTTATCCAACCGATTAGTTCCACCACCCACACATGCGATGACATCACCAGGTTTCAATGATGCTTCTAGAGACAATATCTCTCTCATCATCACTCAATACCTACGTTTACCTCCACTGTATTCACATCCTACCATACCTTTGTCTGTACATTATACCTTGAAGCTATTTTAATCGCCCCCAGAAACCTCCTTTTATTCTCTGTTCCAGACATTCTAAACAACCAATTCTCATAGCTTTTAACCGTACCCTTATCCTACTCCTCCTCTGGTGATATAGAGGTGAATCCAGGCCCTAGCTCCACTCCTATTCCCAAGGCGCTCTCTTTTGATGACTTCTGTAACCGTAATAGTCTTGGTTTCATGCATGTTAACATTAGAAGCCTATATCTATCCTACCCTGCCTTTCTGAGGCCTTCGAAAGCCAAGTCAACAAACAGATTTCCGACCATTTCGAATCCCACCATACCTTCTCTGCTATGCAATCTGGTTTCAGAGCTGGTCATGGGTGCACCTCAGCCACGCTCCATTGTCCGGGCCTCTGGGAGTACAACAGGGTTCAATTCTTGGACTGACTCTTCTCTGTATACATTGCTGCTGGTGAGTCTCTGATCCACCTCTATGCAGACGACACCATTCTGTATACTTCTGGCCCTTCTTTGGACACTGTTAACAACCCTCCAGGCAAACTTCAATGCCATTACAACTCTCCTTCGGTGGCCTCCAATTGCTCTTAAATACAAGTAAAACTAAATGCATTCTCTTCAACCGATCGCTGCCTGCACCTGCCCGCCTGTCCAACATCACTACTCTGGACCGCTCTGACTTAGAATACGTGTACAACTACAAATATCTAGGTGTCTGGTTAGACTGTAAACTCTCCTTCCAGACCCACATCAAACATCTCCAATCCAAAGTTAAATCTAGAATTGGCTTCCTATTTCGCAACAAAGCATCCTTCACTCATGCTGCCAAACATACCCTTGTAAGACTGACCATCCTACCAATCCTCGACTTCGGCGATGTCATTTACAAAATTGCATCCAATTTGTTGAGTAGGTTATTGGAGGCTGTCTTATCACAGTGCCATCCATTTTGTCACCAAAGCCCCATATATTACCCACCATTGCGACCTGTACACTCGTTGGCTGGCCCTCGCTTCACACTCGTCGCCAAACCCACTGGCTCCAGGTCATCTACAAGTCGCTAGTTAAAGCCCCTCCTTATCCCGTAGCATGCTCTCCAGCAGGTATATGTTACGAGTCACCCCCAAAGCCAATTCCTCCTTTGGCCGCCTTTCCTTCCAGTTCTCTGCTGCCAATGACTGGAACGAACTGCAAAAATCACTGAAGCTGGAGACATATCTCCCTCACTAGCTTTAAGCACCACAGATCACTGCACCTGTACATAGCCCGTCTGTAAATAGCCCATCTGTAAATAGCCCATCCAACTACCACATCCCCATACTGTATTCATTTATCTTGCTCCTTTGCACCCCAATAGCTCTACTTGCACAGTTATATATATATATATATATATATAATATACACTCACATATTCTGCACATCTACCATTCCAGTGTTTAATTGCTATATTGTAATTACTTCGCCACTATGGCCTATTTATTACCTCTCTTATGTGCACATACTGTATATATACTTTTCCTACTGTATTAATGACTATGATCGTTTTTATTTTATTTATTTAACCAGGAAGGGCTCATTGAGATTAAAAATCTCTTTTTCAAGAGCGCTCTGGCCAAGATAGGCAGCACCAAGTCCTTACAAAAAAATTAGAAAGACAGACATGAAAAACTACAAGTAATTTAGTAAAAACCATTGAATTCACAAGAGTATAAAACAGCAAATTAAAAACATTGACAGGTCAGGGAATCAGCCTCAAAATCCTTCATCAGAGATTTAAAAACAAATCGGGACAAGTTCTTCCAGTTAAAAGTATTTTGTAAGGTGTTCCAAGACGATGGCACAGAGTACATAAAGGCCCTTTTACCAAATTCAGTTCGGACATTTGGAACAGTTAGCAGGATAAAGTCCAACTCTGTGTTGTTTGTGTCTAACTGCTTTACTTTATCTTGGCCAGGTCGCAGTTGGAAATGAGAACTTGTTCTCAACTGGCCTACCTAGTTAAATAAAGGTGAAAAAAATAAATAACACAATCTTAAACCATACTTCCTCAATGTAGGAACAAAATCCTTTAGGTACTTTTCTGCCTTCATAAAAGACCATTAAAGGTGTCCTTTATACTCACCACTTCTCTGAATCTCACTTCCATTCCCCTTTGGGAAATCAAACTTAGCAACACACCTGTGAACTCCTCTACGCTAAAACAACTTGCTCTCTCTTACATATCATAATCCATGTTGGGGGAAACGAAATTCAAGATCCAGACAGTGCTTCAAATCCCCCCCACCCCAAAAAAAATGTTCCTCACCAAAATGACCCTGAGTCAGAGGTCTGGTTGAATGTTATCAATAGCTAATGAGTACTGACCACAAAAAAATCACCCTGCAGAAACCAACTCCACCTGGATCAATGAGAGGCTCCACCCTCTCTGCCTCTCCCACTCATACAGCACTTTATATTGCCTTTTGTTGCCAAGGATATAAGGCAGAACCACATTTGCCACAGTAAAACCCCACATAGCCCCACATTTAAAACACCTTGAGGTTTAGATGGAAAATATGAAGACAGATTCTCCAGAATGTGAGTCACTGTAATCCAGATTAATATTTATGTGAAACTTGAAAATATACATTTTGAGAGCCGATAAATCACATCACTAAAGGGGGAGTTACAGCCAGTAAACTCACATGGTCTGATCAGAACTGTACATGTTAGCCTTTAAGTACTTCCCAACTCTGATGGTGACATTCAGTCGGAAAGTAAATCATTGAAACCAACACAAAATAGATACTGATTCAATTTCGACACAACAATAAATCAGTCAAACATATTTCATCAGGTAAGTCACTCATCCTCTTATTGCAATTTCACTGCAAACTTGATTTTACCTACTCAAGCCAACACTGAGCTCAAAGAGAAGCTACAAAAAATTGATAGACCGAGTGTACTCTTACCGGTGGTGTCATTGAATAAGCCACGAGTGTCAGCGCCTGTGTCAGATTCATGACAAAACAGCAACATCCTGTTTGGTTCCAACAACAACCTGCTGACAGAATATGGCTGAGTCACCTCTGGTCTGGCTGACACACTGGAGCGGTTCTCAGCACCTGTGAGCTTTATACCTTCTCAGCCACCACCACTCATATCCTGTCCCCACATAGTCCAGGTGACAGGGAACAGTGTGACGCTATAGTGAAACTCCCCAAATGACACCTAGCCCCTTCTTGTTTCCAAAAGGCATTTCATAATCATATATCCAATGTTGCTGAGACAGGCCTGTGCACTGAGAGGAAGGCCTGTGCACTGAGAGGAAGGATATTCCCATACTTACTGGAGAGCAGTTAGGTACTACTTTCCCATGGAAGCCCAGGTTATGGGGCTGGCTTAGGTTATGGGCCTGGCACTATGGTTACCAGAAGGAATGAGTACACTGGGCTGTTAACTGACAGGGTATTTATTCCAAAGGCCCTGGCAAAGATCTCTCTACTGTCACTGTGCTTTGCGAATGGAGAGGAGCAAGAGTTCAGATGATATCTCTTCATAAAAAAACTTTGATGCATGGCTTAGAGCACAGGTGTTTTCTGGCTGGATTTTTCTCCATTGCTTCTACCTGGTCTACCTTCCTTCTAATCTTCCATTTGCTTGGAGAGGGAGGGATAAAATACAGATTAGTCATTAGAAGGCCTTAAGAGGCCAATTGCAGGACGAAGGTTGCCTTCTAGGCTACATTCCAGTCTGAGTATTGTGACAATTGGGTGTGGTAAAACAAACAGCAGCCTCACTGTTTTTACTCCACTTACTGGAAGTCCTGGCCAAAAGACAGTCACAACACACCCTTTTTGAATCACACATCTGCTCTTTACCTTTTCTTTTTTATTTTCATTGCTTGGGCCTCTACACCAGACTTGGGCACAAATCCTGAATTATTAATAGACCAGAGGGATATAGAGGTAGTGTTTCAAAAAACAACACTTGAGTACATGTCATAGAGAAGGATGTAACACTTCTTAAGAACAGGTGTGCCCCTACGGCAGGTAAACAATCACTCCCTCAGAGAGGGACGGCTCAGTAGGCCCCAACTGCACCAGCACACGGGCAAATATATGTCATGTTCCTAACTGGAACAAATATTGTGCTTCTCAAAAATGCACACAATAGACCTACATATTGTAACTACTGTTACTTGACTACTGGGAAGCTTACTATGCTTTCAGTGCATGCGAGTGTTGCTGAGGCCTACCACTTACAATATTGCACAACCATTTTACAACACGTTTTAAAACTACAAGAGGCATATAATCCTAGTGAATGTGATTAATTACCATGGGCCTTCAACCTTCATTGAACTGCTGCTGACGATTACAGACAACTTTTTGGTTTACACACACACACACACACACACACACACACACACACACACACACACACACACACACACACAATTGAATCACTACCAATACAATTGTTGACTCAATATTATGCTCATTGCTGTTAATGCGTGTGGATCCGGTGTAATTTGTGTCGGTTACACAGTGTGGAAAACTATTTCAAGAAACTACAATCACTCAACATCTTTCTCAGAATTCACGCTGATCTGATGACCATGACTGGATAGTTTGAATGAGACTTTTCCTTGAGCGAGTCAGTTAAAAAAAAGCAACCTTGGATTTAAATTAAAATAGTGGATTAGAGATTTAATTTATCAAGCAAGCATCAAGTAGACAATGGAAGGGAAGATGCAGCCATTTGGTAATGCAGTGGCGAAACTCCTTGGCAGGTAAAAACCTGCATGTGTGGCAGAACCAGTAGGGTGAGGAGGCAGGTCCACCCTCAGTACTCAGTAATATTTTGTATTGAATTTGCTCCAACCATAACACTTTCTATTCAGGACATTTTTTGCAGTATTACTCTAGTGCCTTGTTGCAAACATGATGCTGGTTTTGGAATATTTGTATTCTGTACAGGCTTCCTTTTTGCGCTGTCAATTAGATTAATGTTGTTGATCCATCCGATCACAGCCATTACACTTTGTAACTGTTTTAAAGTCACCATTAGCCTCATGGTGAAATCCCTGAGTGGTTTTCTTCCTCTCTGACAACTGAGTTAGGAAGGACACCTGTATCTTTGTAGTGACTGGGTGTATTGATACACCATCCAAAGTGTAATGAATAACTTCACCATGCTCAAAAACGATGTTCAATGTTAAATTATCAAATATTTTACCCATCTACCAATAGGTGCCCTTCTTCACGAGGCATTGGAAAACCTCCCTGTTCTTTTATGGTTGAATCTGTTTGAAATCCACTACTCGACTGAGGGACCTTAGCAATAATGTAATGTGTGGGGTACAGAGATGAGGTAGTCATTCAAAAATCATGTTAAACACTTATTGTACACAGTGTGTCCATGCAACTTGTCACGTAAGCACATTTTTACTCCTTAATTAATATATGCCATTTAGCAGACGCTTTTATCCAAAGCGACTTACAGTCATGTGTGCATACATTCTACGTATGGGTGGTCCTGGGAATCGAACCCATTACCCTGGCGTTACAAGCGCCATGCTCTACCAACTGAGCTACAGAAGGACCACCCATTGGGCTTGACATAAACGACATTCCAGTTTTTCGTTTTTAAAAATAAATTGCACTTCCACATTATGGGGTATTGTGAGTAGGCCAATGACAAAAGTATCACTTCAATACATTTTAAATTCAGGCTGTAACAAATTGTGGAAAAAGTCAAGGAGTGTGAACACTTTCATCGGGCGTTGTATGATGACAGAAAGTGAAGACAGTAAATCCAGAGCTGTAAACCAAGTAGGCTTCGCGACCTCTGTGAGACTGCAACGTTCATGAAAACAAAGTGCCAACACAGCGGTCACAACATTCGAGCAAATTATTTCAACTCACGCCTCGAGATAACAATTTGTCGATCCCCAACATCTGCTTGAGAAATTGTGTTCAAAAGGTGGTAGTTATTTCCTATCCTACCTGTAAAACTTCTCAGACAAGTCCCAGCAACTCGCGTAAAGGCGTCCAACTCACAATAATAATTTGTCTCCAAACACTTGACGCTATCAGCCGATTTGAATGAACTAAATAAAATCCTTAAAAAAGCAAACTGAACACAGAGAAGGGATGTCCCTATTTGGCGGTACAGCGTTCAGGTGCGTTTCATAACGTCATCACACTTGATCGTCACATACAGGAAGAAGGACGACACCCGTTCTTTTTTTCAATTTCATTCTTCCCTGCCCTGTTAATAAAACACTGTCCAGAGACACTCCTTGGTATTCCTCAATCTATGGATTGTCAACGTATCGAACCTATAGCCAACCATTATTATAAAGTCCAAATAGTACAAGGAGTATAATTGTACTATCAAATATCAGATGTATTAATAAAAAACAATCAAGAATGTACAAAGATGGGCTCCTAAGTGGTGCAACAGTCTAAGGCACTGCATCTCAGTGCAAGAGGTGTCATAACAGACCCTGGTTGGATTCCAGGCTTTATCACAACTGGCCATGTTTTGGGAGTCCCATGGGATGGCACATAATTGGCCCAGCTTCACTGACTTGCCTACTTAAATAAAGGTTAAAAAAAATAGACCGGTAGGCTAGCCCTTATGACCCTCAGTTCCATTCCATTACACATAAGACTCAAGAGCACTGATGCTTCGTCTGAACATTAACACACAGCGCTTAAAGTACGGTTTTGGAAGCATAAGGACCTTATCTTTCATATCAACGAGAAATAATAGTCAAAAATGTTAAATTGATACACACCTTTGTAGGCTTAGTGTTCCCACACAACCATATCTCTATGTTACTGCGCTCATTTACATAAAACAGATGGGAAACAGAGGGACCTTTATGCTTTTAGAACCGTATCGCAATTGAGAATAGACTCACGTTTAGATTGAGAATTTGGCTGTTTTGGCTGGCAGAGCCAGTCTACCTCTGAAAATAACAAACGGTAGGCTCCTTAAGAAGTACTTCTTCGGCTAGAGGTAGTCTAGTAGGAAAGGTCAAACTATACTGCCTCCGCCCTCCCGAGTGTCGCAGTGGTTTAAGGCACTGCCTCACAGTGCTTGAGGCGTCACTACAGACCCGTGTTTGATCCCAAGCTGTGTTAAGGCTGTTGAGTCCAATAAGGCGGCGCACAATTAACCAAGCATCGTCCGGGTTGGTGGAGGGTTTGGCCAGCTGGGATTTCCATGTCCCATCGCGCTCTAGCGACTCGTGATGGGCCGGGTGCCAGCAAGCTGTCTTTGGTCATCAGCTGGACGGTGTTTCATCCAACACATTGGTGCGGCTGGCTTCCGGGTTAAGGCAGCAGGGTGTCAAGAAGTAGTGCGGCTTAGCAGGGTTGTGTTTCGGAGGACGCATGGCCCTCGACCTTCGCTTCTCCCGAGTCTGAGACCATCCAGGACCTCTATACCAGGCGGTGTCAGAGGAAGGCTCTAAAAATTGTCAAAGACTCCAGCCATCCGTCAGAGACTGTTCTCTCTGCTAGCGCATGGCAAGCGGTACCGGAGCACCAAGTCTAGGTCCAAAAGGCTTCTAAACAGCTTCTATCCCCAAGCCATAAGACACCTGAACATCTAATCAAATGGCTACCCAGACTATTTGCATTGCACTCCCCTCCCTCTTTTACACTGCTGCTGCTACTCTGTTATTATCTTGTACAGTTGAAGTCGGAAGTTTAGTTAGGACATCTACTTTGTGCATAACACAAGTCATTTTTCCAACAATTGTTTACAGACAGATTATTTCACTTATAAATCACTGTATCACAATTCTAGTGGGTCATGAGTTTACATACACTAAGTTGACTGTGCCTTTAAACAGCTTGGAAAATTCCAGAAAATTATGTCATGGCTTCAGAAGCTTCTGATGGGCTAATTGACATCATTTGAGTCAATTGGAGGTGTGTCTGGTTCATCCTTCGGAGCAATTTCCAAACACCTGAAGGTACCACGTTCATCTGTACAAACAATAGTACGCAAGTATAAACACCATGGGACCACACAGCCATCATACCGCTCAGGAAGGAGACGCGTTCTGTCTCCTAGAGATGAACATACTTTGGTGGAAAAGTGCAAATCAATCCAAGAACAACAGCAAAGGACCTTGTGAAGATGCTGGAGGAAACAGGTACAAAAGTACCTATATCCACAGTAAAACGAGTCCTATATCGACATAACCTGAAAGGCCGCTCAGCAAGGAAGAAGCCACTGCTCCAAAACCGCCATAAAAAAAGCCAGACTACGGTTTGCAACTGCACATGGGGACAAAGATCGTACTCTTTGGAGAAATGTCCACTGGTCTGATGAAACAAAAATAGAACTGTTTGGCCATAATGACCATTGTTATCTTTGAAGGAAAAAGGGGGAGGTTTGCAAGCCGAAGAACACCATCCCAACCGTGAAGCACTTGGCAGCATCATATTGTGGGGGTGCTTTGCTACAGGAGGGACTGGTACACTTCACAAAATAGATGGCATGATGATGAAGGAAAAGTATGTGGAAGGAAAATTATGTGGATATATTGAAGCAACATCTCAACATCAGTCAGGAAGTTAAAGCTTGGTCGCAAATTGGTTTTCCAAATGGACAATGGCCCCAAGCATTCTACACAAGTTGTGGCACAATGGCTTAAGGCCAACAAGTATTGGAGTGGCCATCACAAAGACCTGACCTCAATCCGATAGAAAATTTGTGGGCAGAACTGATAAAGTGTGTGCGAGCAAGGAGGCCTAGAAACCTGACTCAGTTACAATAGCTCTGTCAGGAGGAATAGGCCAAAATTCACTCAACTTATTGTGGGAAGCTTGTGGAAGGCTACCCGAAACTTTGACCAAGTTAAACAATTTAAAGGCAATGCTACCAAATACTAATTGAGTGTATGTAAACTTTTGACCCACTGGAAATGTATTGAAATAAATAAAAGCTGAAATAAATCATTCTCTCTACTATTATTCTGACATTTCACAATCTTAAAATTAAGTGGGGATCCTAACTGACCTAGGATAAGGAATTTTTACTAGGATTAAATATCAGGAATTGTGAAAAACAGAGTTTAAATGTAGTTGGTTAAATTGTATGTAAACGTCCAACTTCAACTATTACCTCGACTAACCGGTACCCCCTGTATAGAGCCTCGCTATTATTTCATTATTTGTTACTTTAATTCCTTATTTTTTGTAGGTATTTTTCTTAAAACTGCATGGTTGGTTAAGGGATTGTATGTAAGCTTTTCACTGTAAGGTCTACACCTGTTGTAGTCGGCGCATGTGACAAATACAATTTGATTTGCAGTGATGGGACAAGACTAATAACTACAGTAAACAATTAGGGAGAAAAAGGAGTAAAAGTACAAAAACTATTCTGCCTCCATATGGGAAAACATTGAGTCCGCCAAAATGTTACTAAAATGCACACAGCCCATTTGACATTTTTCATATAACTATTACTAACTGAAATGCACATTAAAGGTCTCAATCAATGTAATACAGAAGTAATGAGATCACCACCACCTGTCTTAGAAGTGTGTTTTCAAAAGCAATTCAGCATCATCAGTTAAGGCCCAATGCAAAAGGCATTCATTCACGAGGAAAAAGACAGACACCATTTTTCACAATCTTCAAGTTTTTATTTGTTGTTTGTTTACAAAGCTAAGATTGCATTTTGATATATTCCTTCCTTTTATGAGTAGAAAACCTTTTAAAGAATTAGTCGAAAGGCACATTTTTTTTTACAATATATACATTTAGATCTAAATTATAAATATATAGAAAAACAAAAGCACAACCCAGAATAAAAGTGCTGAACAGTTTTTACAGAAAGAAAATATCATTTAAAAAAAATACATACAATCAGTAGCATGTTTTTTGTTTAGTTTTTGTTGGCAATAAATTATTGAATGTGATACTTTATATGCAAAAGGTGGAGAAACAAGGAGGATGGTTACAGTATACAAAAATGTTATCCATCAAAAGGTCAGGAACATAACAAGCTTGCAACTCTCAATCATAACAAACAGACAACAGTAACTTGATTATGCCATTCTTAGTGCAAATTTAGACAAAATAAAAAGACCTAGCTAGCTAAGACAAAGTCAAACAGTTCCTTTAAAAATTGTAATTCATTTTCTCAAATCGTGTTTGTCCGTTTCCACAGGTTTATAATGCATATTACCTCTATGGCAGTGTTATACCACACAGTCCATTGGCCATAGGTGAAGCATGGGACAAACAGTTTGATTGTGAAAATGTGTTTGGATTTATTGGAATGTGCCTGATGAGGAAATATATGTTTGGGACAATCTGAAGCAGAAAAGAGAGGGCTATGAGATGGGATAAAGTAGAATCTCTTAGGAGAAAATGGGCCTGAGCTATTGGATGTCTGGGATCAGCGTGAATCTGTCAGATAGTCGGGAAAGGGGAACGATCTGCACCAGTAATTGCACATATCAGTATATCCAGGTGCAAATCTGCTCAAAATCTTTGTCAGCATTAAAATGTATTAAACGACTAAAAAACTGTCCAGAGATATAAACAATAAAGTTCCTTAAAAGAAACAGCGTTTGATCTTTGCCCTAAGATGGCATAAACACTTAAAATCAAAGACTAAAAATTTTTTTTTTTAAACCAGCAAGAGTCGCAGTACAAAATTAAGAAATAAAATAGCACTAAATGTGCATTTTTGTTAGGTTCACCACTGTTGTAAGGGAAAACAATAACATTTCTCATAACTCCCCACCAATACATCTCTTTAAGGTTTCTTCCTGAGATTGATATAATAGGTCAGATATAGCCAGTAACTTCCGGGGTGTGGAATACTTTGGTATCTCTCTGCAAACTAAAGCCCTGGCAGAATATGGAAAAGTTGGAACAATTCTACTTGAGTCACAAGCAGAATCGGATCAAAGAACTGAAAAGAAACAAATTATCACCCCTGTACAGCAGTACAGAAGAGTGCAATATTATTTGGTGGCAGGTTATAATAGACTTATTTGTTTTTATAGTAATCTTGAAAACTAGAAATGTCCCTGACCAAACTTTGACTAAAGAATCATCAGGATAACAATCTAAAAAACAAAATATCCCTCAAATATAAATAACAATAATCATCATAATAATGATGACAAAAAACATCAATAGCACATTGCTTTCATCCCATCACAATGTTTATACAAAGTTCATACGTATTTCAGAGGTCTTTAACTACAGACTACAAGTAGAACAGAAATAAAGAGGAATCCAATTCTTACCATGCACAGGTATATCTATAACCTTCGGCTGTGGAGCTTAAACAGTACTTAGACTTCTAAAACATCTGCTATTCAAAATGTCTTGTTTATTGCTTTTGATTAGTTGAAATTACCCAGGCTTTTCATGAACCAATTACCGTGCATTCATTTCACAACCACAGCCAGATCTTACAGGTTCTGAAACATAATATATATATATATATATACACACACACTACTGTTCAAAATTTTGGGTCACTTAGAAATGTCCTTGTTTTTGAAAGAAAAGCATATTTTTTGTCCATTAAAATATCAAATTGATCAGAAATACAGTGTAGACATTGTTAATGTTGTAAATTACGATTGTAGCTGGAAATGGCAGATTTTTTACGGAATATCTGCATAGGCGTACACAGGCCCATTATCAGCAACCATCACTCCTGTGTTCCAATGGCACGTTTTGTTAGCTAATTCAAGTTTATCATTTTAAAAGTTGAATTGGTCATTAGAAAACCCTTTTGCAATTATGTTATCACAGCTGAAAACTGTTGTGCTGATTAAAGAAGCAATAAAACAAGCTTTCTTTAGACTAGTTGACTATCGGGAGCATCAGCATGTGGGTTCGATTACAGGTTCAAAATGGCCAGAAACAAAAAACTTTCTCATGAAATCGTCAGTCTATTCTTGTTTTGAGAAATAAAGGCTATTCCATGCGAGAAATTGCCAAGAAACTGAAGATCCCGTACAACACTTAATTGGAGCCAATTTCCTCCTACAACTGGACAATGACCCAAAGCACAGCTATGCAATAACTATTTAGGGAAGAAGCAGTCAGCTGGTGTTCTGTCTATAATGGAGAGGCCAGCACAGTCACCGGATCTCAACCCTATTGAGTTGTTGCGGGAGCAGCTTGACTGTATGGTACGGTACACGTAAGAAGTGCCCATCAAGCCAATCCAACTTGTGGGAGGTGCTTCAGGAAGCATAGGGTGAAATCTCTTCAGATTACCTCAACAAATTGACAACTGGAATGCCAAAGGTCTGCAAGGCTGTAATTGCTGCAAATGGAGAATTCTTTGACAAAAGCGAAGTTTGAAGGACACAATTATTATTTCAATTAAAATTCATAATTTATAACCTTGTCAATGTCTTGAGTATATTTTCTATTCATTTTGCAACTAATTTCATGTATGTTTTCATGGAAAACAAGGACATTTCTAAGTGACCTCAAACTTTTGAACGGTAGTGTATGTATACACATACATACACGATTTAGACAGGAATATATATATATATATATATATATATATACACACAAAAGTGGATTCGCCACACCCGTTGCTGACCAGTGTAGAACTTCCCATGATTTTGTGATGTTTGACGAGCAGGTGTCCACATACCTTTGGTCATGTATGTATGTATTTATATACATACATACGTGTATGTATGTATATACAGTGCCTTCGTTAAGTATTCCAGACCCATTGACTTTTATCACATTTTGTTAAATTACCTTATTCTAAAACGGATTAAATGAAAAAAAATCCCAAGCAATCTACACACAATACCCATAATGACAAAGCGAAAACAGGTTTAGACAATTATTATTATAAAAAAATAAAACATTTTTACATAAGTATTCCGACCCTTTGCTGAGACTCGAAATTGAGCTCAGGTGCATCCTGTTTCCATTGATCATCCTTGAGATATTTCTACAACTTGATTGGAGTTCACCTGTGATAAATTAAATTGATTGGACATGATTTGGTAAAGGGAAAAAACCTGTCTATATAAGGTCCCACAGTTGACAGTATATGTCAGAGCAAAAACCAAGCCATGAGATCGAAGGAATTTTATGCAGAGCTCCCGAGACAGGTTTGTGTCGAGGCACAGATCTGGGGGAAGGGTACCAAAAAATGTCTGCAACACTGAAGGTCCCCAAGAAGACAAGACTCTTCCTATTGCTGGCCAACCTGAGCAATCGGGGGAGAAGGGCCTTGGTCAGGGAGGTGACCAAGAACCTGATGGTCACTCTGACAGAGCATTAGAGTTTCTCTGTGGAGATGGGAGAACCTTCCAGAAGGACAACCATCTCTGCAACACCTAAAGACTCTCAGACCATGAGAAACAAGATTCTCTGGTCTGATGAAACCAAGGTTGAACTCTTTGGCCTGAATGCCAAGCGTCACTTCTGGAGGAAACCTGGCGCACCATCCCTAAGGTGAAGCATAGTGGTGGCAGCATCATGCTGTGAGGATGTTCTTCAGCGGGAGGGACTGAGAGACTAGTCAGAATCGAGTGAAAGATGAACGGAGCAAAGTACAGAGAGATCCTTGATGAAACCCTGCCCCAGAGCGTTCCGACTGGGGGCGAAGGTTCACCTTCCAACAGGACAATGACCCGTAGGAGTGGCTTTGGGACAAGTCTCAAAGCTTGAGAGGATCTGCAGAGAAGAATAGGAAAAACTCTCCAAATACAGGTGCATCAAGCTTGTAGCGTCAAACCCAAGAAGACTGGAGGCTTTAATCGCTGCCAAAGATGCTTCAACAAAGTACTGTGTAAAGGGTCTGAATACATAAGTAAATGTGTTTTTATTTTTAATAAATTAGCAAACATTTCTATAAACCTGTTTTTGCTTTGCCATTATGGGGTAGTGTGTGTAGATTGATGAGGAAAAAATGTAATAGATTTTAGAATAAGGCTGTAACGTAACAAAATGTGGAAAAAGTCAAGGGATCTGTATACTTTCCAAAGGCACTGTTTGTATTATATATATTTATTATTTGTTTTAGCATATATATATGCTAAAGTTATAAGCTAAAACAAATGCTCATATCAGTGTTGGTCTGAAAGTTAAACAAAACAACAAATGCACATTCCTGAGAACTTCAAATCAAAAGCAACCCAGGAGTCACCGTTGGATGAATGGTAAGTAGACTAAAAGTAGGATATGACACCATTTTAAATTGCATCACATCAGCAGTGTCCATCCCATCTAACCCCTGCTCTCTGTCTATAACATGGCCTGGGAAAGCAGGGTTCCACACAGAACAGACGTGCTGAAGGGACAGCTATAGGGTCCACACACAGACAGACATACACATACTGGGATCGTGGGGACGACCCCTGGCACCTGCCACCAGCATAAAGCCAACAGAGGGCCGAGGAGGGTTAAGTTAAATACAAATAGAATAAATTAACATACCTATGCTTCCAGTACAAATCTATACATTAGGCCTATATGGGTTTCAAAGACTGCATTTAAGTAGGTTTCCAAAGGCACTGTTACAACGGCTGACCCCTTTCTTTTTTCACACGGGACACTAGAGAGAGTGATGGTAGAAACAGCAGAGTGAGGGAGAAGAAGGAGCCAAAACTGAAACATTGTCAATTTTTCCAGTTTTATGTTTTTGAGTAGAGCCCTTGGTTTTAACAAACCAAGTCGATGCAATGGCGATGAAGAGAATTACAGGACAACGCAGAAAAGCATACAGATGTGCATGAAAGGCAGTTTGAATCCCGCAATGTTACCAGTGAAACCCAACATAACCAGTAGCGACTAGCTGTGGTTATAGAAAAATATTTCTAAATGAAGGTTTCCTCAATAAAAAACAAAAAACAATTGCAACAAGGTTAGATTTTTTTTTAAAGCACATGAGCTTTTGATAGTTATAGAAACATAATCAAACCCTGTTGGAATTGTGTTTCTTCAATGAGTCAAGCCTTGGTGTAGAAACGCCGTCTAGACCATTTGCTCTCTCTCTCTCAGCGAAGTGACCGGGCCAGTTCCACCTGGGTCGTATGTTTACCATCTCTGAACGGGACCACACATTTGGTCTAGTGAAAGTGACCCTGGCCTGTGGATCCAGTGCCTGGGAGGGTTAAGGAGGAGAAGAGCACAGGACAGGCAGTGATGTGACTAGGTCCTGAGGGGAGAGGGGATGAGGCTTGCGTTCACACTCAGCAGCTAGAGGACACAGACAGCCACACTGACAAGGTGGTTACACAGAGTCCCATTCAGACAGCCACACTGACAAGATGTGGTTACACAGAGTCCCATTCAGACAGCCACACTGATGATGTGGTTACACAGAGTCCCATTCAGACAGCCACACTGACAAGGTGGTTACACAGAGTCCCATTCAGACAGCCACACTGACAAGGTGGTTACACAGAATCCCATTCAGACAGCCACACTGATGATGTGGTTACACAGAATCCCATTCAGACAGCCACACTGATGATGTGGTTACACAGAATCCCATTCAGACAGCCACACTGATGTTGTGGTTACACAGAGTCCCATTCAGACAGCCACACTGATGATGTGGTTACACAGAGTCCCATTCAGACAGCCACACTGATGAGGTGGTTACACAGAGTCCCATTCAGACAGCCACACTGATGATGTGGTTACACAGAGTCCCATTCAGGCAGTCGGTAATGGATAACCGTCTGCCGGTCTGCGCTGGTCCGCAGCATGTTGTCCAGCACTTCGCGCACATTAATGAGGGCGTCCGTGCTGCAGTGGCCGTTGGCCAGAGGGAGCGGTTGCTGTTCTGAGGGGGCCAGGGCCGAAGGAGAGAAGAGAGAGGAGGAGGGGGTAGAGGGGGAAGAGAGGAGGCCGGACGAGACTTGAGCCACTGTGTTGGAGGAAGTGGAGGGGTTAGTAGTTGTCTGGCTAGACAGAGAGTAAGGCAGATGGTCTGGATCTTCCAGCAGTTTGAGGATGTCATAGTAGTCCTGGTGGTCGCTGTTGATTAGAGTCGGACTGTCCAACCGTTGCTGTGGTTGTATCTGCTGTGGTGACTGCAGCTGTGGTTGTATCTGCTGTGGCGACTGCAGCTGTGGTTGTATCTGCTGTGGCAACTGTAGCTGTGGTTGTATCTGCTGTGGCGACTGTAGTTGTATCTGCTGTGGCGACTGTAGCTGTGTTTGTAT
The DNA here is from genome assembly GCF_021184085.1 of Oncorhynchus gorbuscha. Classification (NCBI taxonomy): domain Eukaryota; kingdom Metazoa; phylum Chordata; class Actinopteri; order Salmoniformes; family Salmonidae; genus Oncorhynchus; species Oncorhynchus gorbuscha. The sequence continues at coordinate 21,329,488 of NC_060174.1, forward strand.
CTGCTGTGGTGACTGTAGCTGTGGGTGTATCTGCTGTGGCGACTGTAGCTGTGGATGTATCTGCTGTGGCGACTGTAGCTGTGGTTGTATCTGCTGTGGCGACAGTAGCTGCTGTGGCTTTGTCAGTGATGGCAGTGGCTGTAGAGGTTGCTGCAGTTTGTGTGCAGTGTTCTGGGCTGCTAGCTCGCTCAGCAATATCAGAGAGTCCAGGCCAAAGCCGTCTCTGGTCAGGCAGTCGAGGACTAGGCCTCTCTCTTTGCTGTCTGGGGAGGGAGAGGGGCTCACCGTCAGGTCTAAGACCTCCTCCCTGGTCCGAGGAGGCATGGAGGAGGAGGAGGGGTTGGGCTGCAGGAGGTGCAGGGAGGGGAAGTGGTGGGGGAAATTGGAGAAGTGGGAGGTGGGGCTGGCCATGCTGGGGAGCTGGTTGACTGGACCGAGCTGGGGTTTGAGCTGTGAAGGTTTGGGCTGGAGTAGAGGCTTGACCTGTAGAGGATTGGCCTGGGCCAGGCTCAGGTGCTGGGTCTTGAGGCCCTGCGACAAGTTCTGGTTGTTGAAGCTGTGGTTCAGGGTCTGTCTCTGGCTGTAAAGCTTGGCCAGCAGGTGTTGGTTCTGAAGCTGCCGCTCCTCGGCTAGCCGCTGCTCCTGGGCGCGCTGCTGCTCCTGGGCGCGCTGCTGCTCCTTATCCTTGCGCCTTCTCTTCACCTCCTCGTCCATTTTGAGAAGTTCCTGCCGCACTCGGGCCACACAGTTCTCTGGGATCTTGATACCTAGGGGAGAAAGAGAGGGTATTATGTTTTTTTTTACCCCTTTTTCTCCCAAATTTTGTGGTATCCAATTGGTAGTTACAGTCTTGTCTCAACTCCCGTACAGACTCGGGAGAGGCAAAGGTCGGGAGCCGTGTGTCATCTGAAACACAACCCAGCCAAGCCGCACTGCTTCTTGACACAATGCCCACTTAACCTGGAAGCCAGCCGCACCAATTTGTCGGAGGAAACACTGTACACCTGGCGACTGTGTCAGTGTCGCCCGGACCACCACAGGAGTCACTAGTGCGCAATGGGACAAGGACATCCCTGCCGGCCAAACCCTCCCCTAACCCGGATGACGCTGGGCCAATTGTGCACTGCCCCATGTGTCTCCCGGTCGTGGCCGGCTGCGACAGAGCCTGGACTCGAACCCAGAATCTCTAGTAGCACAACTAGCACTGCGATGCAGTGCCTTAGACCACTGCACCGCTCGGGAGGCCACGAGAGTTATGTTGAGATTTGTTTATACAAGTCGATAATTTGGCTCAGTTGGTTGAAGCATAATGCTGTTGTGGCGTTTGATTTTGGCAACCGAAAAACTCATCTGTCAAGACATTCCCTCTGATTCCCTTTCACAGAACCACACTTTGGTGATGGTGTGTGTGTGTGTGGGTTGTATGGAGTTGTTTAGTACTCACCGACTTGCTTGTTACTATTTTTGGTTTTGAGGCGTACGATCTGAAGGATGCTGGAGCAGGTGATGTCAGAGACCACGTCAGCCACATACTTCCAGACGCGCAGTAGCGCACCACACAGCATGTGGTACTGGCGCAGACGCATTCCTTGCAGACACTCCTGACCCTCCTCGATCTTCTTACACTTCCCATTCCAGTTAGCATGGCTACATTTCCCAAAGGAGAAGTTGAACTGGCTCTCCCAGCTGTCCTTGGCTTGGTCTGGAGTCACCTAGGATGGGAACACAACACACACGTCTTATGTTAAAGTGTTGAGTGCTGGTTTTTATATTGTACATTAGACAATACGCAGGACTGCTCTTCCTGTTTCACTACTGTTTATTCCACTAGAGGGCAGCATACACCACACAAAAACCATAAAACATTTCCTGCCAAACAACAAAGACAAATCTTGTTGCCATGCGAGTGGAAACCTTCTATTGTGTGCATGTCAGTGTGTCTGTCTGTGTGTGTCTGTGTGTGTGTCGGTGCGTGTCAGACTGAGTCATACCTTGCGGTAGCGTAGCTGCAGGTTGTCCAGGCTCTCTGGGTGGGCCTGCTTCCCGATGTTGGGCTTGTAGACGATGAAGTTCCTCCCTCGGCCCTGCTCCGCCAGCAGCACACACGGGTGGTTCCCCCGCAACTGAGGAAACCAGAGGAGATGGAAATGTCTTTAAAGTTCTGTAAAATACTTTCATGTGTTTTCCTCTGGCCACGATTGAACTCCATCTGTACAATTGTTTTAAACCACAAAAAAATCAAATCAAAAAAGAGGCGGAAGATTTATAGTGAGTTCAACTGGGAACCTGGCAGTGGTGAAGTGTTTGCCTGGTGGGACTATAGAAGACTGTCATTTCATTGTTGAATTGTATTATGAACCAAGTGTATTTAACTACTGTATAATTAAGAAAACTCCACATCAGGAAGGAAGAGGCTGTGTATATTGTTCACTCAAGCCACTACAATTAATACTGAACAAAATCCTAGTTAAACTCCTTCTTTAGGTTCATAACATGTATACTTTCATCCTACTCCCTTGATGTGCCATGAAAGAGCCACACTCCAGAGAACAGAACAGAGGCACCTGGACCCTTCTGATATGCCATTCACCCCTGGGAAATAGCCAGTCTGGAAGCTGTTCTAGCTCTGCTTGAGCCCTGGGGAGGAACAGGTAGTCACAGTATCATACGCTTCCTGGTACGCCTGTGTGCATGCTGGGACATGCATAGTGACTCTCTGTGCTCTACGGTAGCCAGCTAGACTCACCTTGTGTGAGAGGTAGAAGCCCTCGTCAGGACTGTTGAGGTTCTGGACCTTCTCATAGGCCTCCTCCCAGGGCATACCTCTGTCCACGCTGATCTATAGAGGTGACATGCAGAGGACAAGGGTTAAAGGTTAGAGGTCAGAAAAACTGCCCTATGGGAGAACACTATGGATGAATACCCACTGTGGGCACGATTCAACATTCCCAACACATACGCGGAAATCTGTGCGGGAACACACATATACACGGCTCTTTGGGTTGGCATGAGTTGGGAGTCTACATGTGCTTTACCGGTCCTGGCTGTGTTGGCTAAAAATGTACACTCTAGGTTATCCTGCAGTGACGGCCAGGCAAGGCAGGGAGCCGACGACACCAGTAATGATCACCAGTAATGATCATTCTCCCTCCATCTGGCTAAATATGATGTTCACCATCCAACCACAGGCAGCTGAAATGTCAACATTTTAAATCTCGTTATACCTGCTTGTGCAGAGCAATTCATTATTTTTGAGGTTGGTTCGGTGTCGGTTCTGAAAAAAGAATTGCTGTTTTCGATTTCAACAATATATATATATTTTTTATTCATTATTAAATAATCACATAAAAAATATTTTTGAGATTTTTAATGGAAATTCCAGAGCAAGGAAATAGTTAACATTCAATTACCAAAACATAGAAAATAGGAAACATTTTACTTAGTTTCATTTGAATTAATTATGAATTCCTTAAAGTGATCATCTCATCACTGCCTGTAGCAGTCAGCCCATCTAACGTTATCTCTGTGCTTCCCATACTGCACTGCAGGGCTGTAAAACTCATTCCATGGAGGGGAGGTTTTTGGTTGCCCTAGACAACCAGGTATGGGGAGTTCCATACTAATTAGTGACCTTAATTCAACAATCAAGTATAAGTAAGGAGCAAAAACCCGCAGACACTCGGCCCTCCGTGCAATGGGTTTGACACCTGTGCTGTACTGTCTTTAGTCATCCTTTTTAGCTAGGCTAGTCTGCCCATGTATGCTGCAGAGCTGTCTGACAAAATAATTAGACTAGTTCTTCAAAGTAACTCTCTCGTCATTGTGTACCATGTTTCTGCGCTAAACTAGGTTATTTGCTTAATGAAAACTACAACTCCCTGTAGCCCAGCGTCCCACGTAGTACTTGATTTCTACCGTGAATGATTTGATTTCTCTCTAGAGAAATGGCACTTTGGGCACACAAAAAAATAACTACATGTAATTCAAGGAAGTGATCCGGCGTTGGTCAATTAGTTGTTTAATAACTGAAATCCCCCCTGAAATGTTGGTTAAATCGCTCAGCACTAATAACTGTATCCAGGAGTCAGAGTACTGAATAACAAAGTGGAGGATAAATCTGTCGAGTACATTATATCACCTCTCTGGCTGCGTATGCAGGAAACACTGCTTTCTTGTTGTTTCACGGCAATGGTGGGTAGTGTTTAAAAATATATATATCACTAGGTTTAGTCTTATTCAAACTTGACATCTATTTTTCAGACCAGAGTTACAAAACAAAGATCAACATGCAAATCTATATGAGGTGCCTGTCAAATATAGCGAGATAATTCAATTGTACAATAATGTACCAGTGTACCACGGGAGTACCTTGTAGAGCACGACCTGTCCGTCCTGGGGGTTTCCCACTGTCATGAAGGTCTCTTGCTTCTCCTCGTAGATTTCATCGTTACCTGGGGCCAGATCTAACAGAACAGGACACATAGTTCTAGTCAGGAGACATACCTAGCATCTCTATACAGAGACTCGGTACCATCCCAAACCATCAGCCTCATGCTGCTGTTCATGGAAAGACATTCTAGGAAGGCCAAATGAAGTAGGCAGTAGATTTATTTTAATATATGGAGGAGTATATACTGTATGGCGTAGTAGTCCCATACAATAGAATGCAGCCTTTTGTTCTAATAGTGTGGAGAGTTATTTAGCTTTACAACCTATGGGAAAGGGCACCATTTTATTAAGCGTGAGTGTTGGACTCCATACCTAGGATTCCCATGTCGTATTTGCCCTCCTTTTTGTCCTTCTCGATCAGGTAGTCAAAGTTGTCGGTGAAGTACTGGAACAGAGAGTTCTGCTTGTGGACCTCCAGGCCCAGGATCCTGTTGAGGAACTTGGTGATGCTGCAGTCTTTCTCAGTGCTGAGACCAAACCGTGGCTCCTTGCAGAAGATACCCACGTCCATCATGCCATGCTTCATGTCTGAAACAGGTAATATAACAATTATTTCAATGTGGCTTTGGACTTGCATAATGTTTGGGACAATTTCCTACATGCACTCAACATACCTCTGAAGAACAGAGCATCACCCCCGGGGTAACCTTTGGGAGGGGACACCTTGCTCTCGATGTGGCCCAGGATGGCTTTGGTGATCTTATCCAGAGCCTTGGTACCGTACTGCAGAAACACACGACAGGAAACCAGGTCATCTAACAGGTCAGCGCTCCCTCCCCCCAGAACCTCCAACACAACCAATCACACTTAATGCCAAATTGGGCTTCTGTACAAGAGGAAGCATGATCTTGCATGTAATAGTTGTAGCCAGCGCTGACCTTGTTTTCAAAGTTGTATTTGCTCAGGTCTCTGGACTCTGTGGCTCTCCTGTCACCGTGGGTCAATGCACCCTGGACACAGAAACAGGAACAAACACGGTTAGCTTTACAGCCTTATGTCACGGACTGATAACACACCAGCTACAAACACACAACTTTCTCTACTGCAGCAGACAGGTAAAGCATAGAGGCAGTGAATTGACATGACTGCCAAGACATTGAATGCTGTGCACAGATTGTGACTGAAGGTCCACTTGAAGCCAACAGCTGCTTTAGCTGGTGCCCACACAAAGGAATGTTCTGAGATAAAAACAAAGGGATGTTTCTGCCAGATATGAGATCACTGCTGATCTGGAGGGAGCCAAACAAAGGTAGTCAGAGGCTGGGAAGGAGGGAAAGAAGAGAAGCTGGGCCCTGGGCATGATGTATCCCATTCTGAGACTGGATTACCGTACAGGCCTGGCAGAGACAACACACACTTTCTGGAACCCCCCCTTCCCTTCAGAGAGACAAGGAAAATAAATGACTGGAGCAAAGAGATTACAATGAAATATGGAAAACTGTCTCATAACTACCCAGACATGGGTGCGTTCCAATGTCTGATAACCTTATTATTCAGACCAAAGGAGGATGAGGAATTTCCTGGGTTTGAAATGTTGTGTGAAAGGTGTTTGTGACCTTGAAAGTGTCTGGTCAATGGGACGGTGGTGGGGAAGTCAACGGACTACTGGCAATTCAATCTTCACTAATAAAATGAGGACTTATTACACATGTAGTTTTGTGATTCCATAGTAGATAGATCCGACTGTAGTAAAGGAGGCTGCAACAGCACGTACCAGGCTCTCCAGTCTCTTGGCCACAATGGAGGCAAAGCGTCTTTCCCCGGCCAGCTCAGAGATGAGGAAGATGTACTCTGGAGCCGTCACCTGGTTAGAGCGATGGGTACGACCTGGAGGACCACACACACAGAGGAAGATCAGTCAGAACAGGCAGACTCTGAGGAACTATACTCAACAAATATAAATGCAACATGTAAAGTGTTGGTCCAAAGTTTCATGAGCTGAAATAACAGATCCCAGTAATATTCCATACGCACACAATTGTTTACATCCTTGTTAGTGACCATTTCTCCATTGCCAAGATAATCCATCCACCTGACAAGTGTAGCATATCAAGAAACTGACTAAAGAGCATGATTATTACACAGGTGCACCTTGTGTTGGGAACAATAAAAGCAGTTTTGTCACACAACACAATGCCACAGATGTATCTAGTTTTGAGGGGCATGCAATTGGCATGCAGACTGCAGGAATGTCCACCAGAGTTCTTGCCAGATAATTGAATGTTAATTACTCTACCATAGGCCGCCTCAAAAGTTATTTCAAAGAATTTGTCAGTACGTCCAACTGGCCTCACAACTGCAGATCACTTGTAATCACGCCAGCCCAGGACATCCACATCTGGCTTCTTCACTTGCGGGATGGTCTGAGGCCAGCCACCCAGATAGCTGATGAAACGGAGGAGTATTTATGTCTGTAATAATCTGCTTTTGTGGGGAAAAACTCATTCTGATTGGCTGGACCTGGCTCCCCAGTGGGTTGGCCCTCCCAGGCCCACCAATGGCTACTCCTCTGCCCAGTCATGTGAAATGCATAGATTAGGGCCTAATTAATTAATTTAAAATCACTGTTTCCTTATAAGAACTGTAACTCAGTAATATCGTTGAAATGATTGCATGTTGCGTTTATATTTTTGTTCAGTATCGTAGTGTACAAGAGGGAAAAGCTAGAAAAATAAGATATTGGTTTGTGGGGTAGGTTGATTTCAATGAACAGAGGATGATGTCAGCAAATGTGGATTTCCTGGGTAATCTGTCTCTGAATGGTGTTTCCTCTAGAGGTCTTCACGGATCCACCTGTACCCGAATCACAATCCGGGACACAAGCGGGTCGGATGCAGAATTCTAAATTATGTCACGGGACTGTGTCAGATCTGAGACTATTGTCACAGGTCTCGGGTATGTGTAATTTTAACTGACATGTCCAGGTGGGCCCGTACAGACCTGAAAGTGACTGCTGCAGTAGAGAGAGAGAGAGAGGGATGCCTTTCATCATTTATGCTGCTGCTCTTGCTTTTCACGAGAGTGGAGCGTGTAGCTTGCTGTTGGCCAATCATGAGTCATCAAAGCGGCAATAGGTTACAGTCATAGAGCATCACTCCATGTGTGGCAAAAGTGAGGAGATATCTAACCAATGGAAGATGGAATTAAAATTATGGAATTAAAAGTTAAAGGAGAAGGATAGGCTACAACGACCAAACAGGTAGGCTGCTACTTAATATTCTGAATGGAGTTGTTATTTGTAACTGTAGGATGAGAAAGTGCATGTACTGCAGCCTCTCTCCCTCTCGCACCTCACCAGCTCTGGTGTGCTGCTTCCCTCACTCAGATCAGATCTGGATCTGACCAGGTCGATGTGGAACAGGTCTCTATATTTAAAATAAATAAATGGATGCATATTGTATCCGGGTGTGAAAGCCCCAGGTCCATTTGGGAACGGGTCCAAGTTTCCACTCACCACATCTTTTTCCTGGAACCATATCTACCCTATCTAAACCCGTCGTTCAAGTTCCAAGTTCTGACTTGGATCTTAAAGTGGAAATCCTAGGCCACCTAAATGTGTGTGTGTGTGTTTTGCTGTTGTGAGTGCCCACACATGCCAACCCATGCGGTGAGTTCAGCTCCCCAAGGGAGCGTGGCTAACGGGAAGGAATTACAGGCAGTTAGCTAATTGCAAACAATGAATTGACGGCCCACGATGTGTGCGTGCACATGCCCGCTTTTCCACTGTTGTTATTGGGTGCAAAATGATATCTAGCAGACGGCAGCGGAGATGAAGAATAATTATATTATTCTCATTTAGTTCAACACACCTCTCTCCCTGCAGCCAGACAAAACTCCAAGTAAAGTTTCACAACACCATTATAAAAGTGACTCATTCCAATGATTAGAATCGCATCCTAATACAAAATATATTTTAATTTGATATTCATCAAATGATTAAATCTGTCTTTAGGCAAGGCAATTTGAAGAGGCAGCCAATACTAATGTCATGACATTTTATGAGGCTAGCGTGTAGCCGGGGCGGCTGGGTAGCCTAGTGGTTAGAGTGTTGGACTAGTAAGTTCAAACCCCCGAGCTGACAAGGTACAAATCTGTCGTTCTGCCCCTGAACAGGCAGTTAACCCACTGTTCCTAGGCCGTCATTGAAAATAAGAATTTGTTCTTAACTGACTTGCCTGGTTAAATAAAGGTCAAATAAAAAAAACAATCAAAAACAAACACTTCAAGCAGGGTGGATTGTGTGAAGAGACGTCTGTGTGACAGGGTGTGTAACCTGCATTGAGGAGAGTCCAACTCTGACCCTGACCCCTAAAGGCGTCAGCATGCTTCAGTTCGGCTGTTGCCTAGTCAAACTCCACGAACCGAACGAGTGTGCATACTCCCGTAAAAGACCTCCGCTTGAAAAACTAGAAAAAATAAGCAAGAGTAATGTTTGTCCATTTTGAGATGCCATTGCCAATATACACTTCCTCAAAATAGTTATAATTAATCTAAGATAACTCCAGAAATCTGTAATTAATTATGACGTTTTTGCAGAGGAGATCTTAGTCGCGCAATATTACATCCAGGTTGCATCACATCAGGCTGTGATTGAGTCCCATAGGGCGGCGCACAATTGGCCCAATATTGTCCAGGTTTGGCCGTGGTAGGTTGTCATTGTAAATAAGAATTTGTTCTTAACTAACATGCCTAGTTAAATAAAAATAATAAAACATGTATCTAACTAAGATGTTTGGTGCAGTATCTCTCAATAAAAAAATGTGCATGAAAACGAGTCGTCTCTCATTGAATGACAAATACTTCATTAAAGAATCCCTACAGTTGACCAATCACCAATGAAGGGGCTTCGGGCTTTGACTTGCCTCGAGAAAATGTGTGTTGTGCCCAAACAGCCGAAAAAAGTCCAAAAGACCTTTAACCCCTGGTAGTCTCCAGACTCACCAAACTGCTGGATGGCTCTGTCTGCACTCCAGGGCAGCTCTAGGGTTATGTGAACCCTCCGACGCTGGTTCTTCACCCGCTTGTCTGCCTGCAAGGAAATGCCCGAGCTGGCTGCCTCTGAGATGATGGCCACCATCTGGGAAGGCAAGAGGGATGGAGGAGAGAAAGATAACAAACCACTGTAACACTGCACACCAAAACATAGAATAATGTCATCATATCCGGTCAGAACACAGAATAATGCCATCACATCGGGTCAGAACATAGAATAATGCCATCACATCGGGTCAGAACATAGAATAATGTCATCATATCCGGTCAGAACACAGAATAATGCCATCACATTGGGTCAGAACATAGAATAATGCCATCATATCGGGTCAGAACATAGAATAATGCCATCACATCCGGTCAGAACATAGAATAATGCCATCACATCCCGTCAGAACATAGAATAATGCCATCACATCCCGTCAGAACATAGAATAATGCCATCACATCCCGTCAGAACATAGAATAATGGCATCACATCCGGTCAGAACATAGAATAATGCCATCACATCCGTCAGAACATAGAATAATGCCATCACATCCGGTCAGAACATAGAATAATGCCATTACATCCCGTCAGAACATAGTGTCACAGGATCATGATTTTCTAAGCAAGAACAAACAAACACAGTTTGAGTGAGATCCTTCGGCTCACATGTAGAATGGTTCTAGTGTCCAGTGTCTCACCTTCTCTCCACACATGAAGCGGTCCTTCTCCTTGAGGTTGATGTGGTCTATGGTATGGCTCTGCTCTGCACGCGACTCGTAGCGCACGCTTCCGTCAGGACGTCGCACCACGCGACCCTTACGACCCGTCATCTATAACATAGGTCATCAATTAGTGCCTCAGAGCAAAATTTAACAATCAATCACAAATCTCTAAACAGGAAACATACCGGTTCTCATCTCACATTTGTCTGATTTGTCTGAGATGTACTCTCTGACATAAGGTTATGTGGCACCTGCCCAGCCCGGTAACAGAGGTGTACGTACCTCCGATACCATCTCTGGTCCTCCAAACTGGTCTATGAGCTCATCCAGAGTGTTCAGAGGTAGTTCCTTTCCCAGGTCAGCGATCTTGTTCAGGAGGCTCTGCTTCATCTTCTCTATACTGGCTTTAGGAACCCAACCAACCCCAGACAGAGGCATGTTAACGACTGTTAACAGAGTCAGCCATAAAGGGAGCGAGCACGGTAAGATGTCCCCAAATGTCTCCTAAGTGCTTTTACTGTCTGTGTGTGTGAGAGAGTACAGTGGATCTAAAATGCATCTGTTCCTTTATTGTCATTTTCTTTGTCTTAAATTATTGCCTAGACTTCAACACAAGGTGTGCATTGCATAACATACAGAGTATCCAAAACATTAGGAACACCTTCCTAATATTGATTTGCACCCCCTTTTGCCCTCAGAAGAGCCTCAACGTGTTGAAAGCTTTCAACAGGGATGCTGGCCCATGTTGACTCCAATGCTTCCCACAGTTGTGTGAAGTTGGCTGGATGTCCTTTGGGTGGTGGACCATTCTTGATACATACGGGAGACCCAGCAGCATTGCAGATCTTGACACACTCAAAAAGGTGCGCATGGCACCTACTACCATATACTGTTCAAAGGCACTTAAATATTTTGTCTTGCCCATTCTCCCTCAATGGCACACACATACACAACCCATGTTTAAATGCTTTTTTAACCTGTCTCCTCCCCTTCATCTACACTGAAGTGGATTTAACAGGTGACATCAATAAGGGATCATAGCTTTCAGCTGGGTCAGTCTATGTCATGGAAAGAGCAGGTGTTCTTAATAGTTTGTACACGCAGTGTATATTTTTACCTGTGGATCATTTTTGGTCTGAACCAATTCAAAAATATTGCTAAAAGGAGAGTCGAAATCTAGTACCTGTGTGACAGCTGGTGTGCTGGACGAAGATGACGTCATCGTTATTGTCCATCAGGGAGTCTGGCGAGGAGTTGGAGTCGGTGTCCATGCCGTCCGTGTCCGTGCTGCTGTCGTCACTGATGTTGATCACGCCCCCCAGATGAACCATGGTGTGCTTTGGGAATTTGGGCTGCCGGCCCCTGGGCTTACCTAGTGGACAGAAAACACACATGAGCTAATTCAGACTGTGGCTCAGTGGCTTTACCTGAATAATACATAGTGAGACTGACTGGATTTGAAGTCAATTAAATTTGACATAAGCCCCCGTTGAGAGATCTGGTCACAAATAAGAGTTGTTATTATTATCATTACAGGGTTCTCCCCTGGATTTGTTAACAAGGCAGTGCTGCTGAGTACAGTGGTGATGGGGGCAGTGCCCACCTTTGGACTCAGTCCAAAGTTTTATTTGGACCAGACAGAACAAACACCTCACCAGAGGAACCCAGAGTTTTTACTATTTTAGTTAACGTACGTTTTCTCTTGTTTCCACGTGCCTTCTCTCTCCTCTGCTTCTCGGAGGGAAAGTGTTTCTGTACCAGAGCTTTGAACACACCCCTGGGGAGAAAAGACCAGACATACACATGTTATCTTCTCAATCTGACACAGTGGAAGGCTGACAGAAAGTAAAGACAGTTCTGACAGGTTATAGAGATGAGTGACACACTCTGGCTTGGCCTCATCATATGCATTTCATGTCTCCCAGGTTCAGATGGTCCAGGCAGGCAGACACACAGCGTTATTTCCAGTCTGACACAGAGGTATGCTCCCGGTTTAACTTGATTGCAGGAACAGTTCTGGGATCAGCTTACCCTCCCCAAATCCTAGTCCTTAACCATTAGCGGGGAAACAACTTAACTGACTGTGGATCAGTGTCTAAGGGCAGATTCACCATATACCCTCAGATAGTGTGTACTGAAGAAGAAAATTGAAGGGTTCAGACTGAACCTTTGACTGCAGCTGGAGAGTGACAAATGGAGTGCTTTCTAACCAGGAAGTGGTCATTCACCCGGCAACAAACAAATGATTTGTATGAAAACCACAGGCACGTCAGGCTGGAAAGCCCCGGTTACACTAGATGGAAGCTGTGGTGGTGTGTGTGAGAGTTGAATCAGGGCTGAGCCAAAAATCTATTTGCTCTAATACTATACTTACCCAGAGAGCCACGGGCACAGAAACACACTTACTCTGCTGCAGATACGAATCTGTCCAAGTGCCCATCGTTCTCATCCAGGACCTCTCTGGTTCGGGCCTCTCCTGTGGACTGTAGACCAATCACGATGCACTGGGAAGGGGAGAAACAAGATACATGAGCAGAGCGTCGCACTAAAACATACCAACCTGGAAAAAACATTAAAACATGGCTCTATTTCCTTTATGATTTTCTTTGTCCAATCAAATGCTTGGATAATTGTGATAATGCCTCTTGGCCAGAGATTCCCATCTAAATGACACTCCGGTGTGGAAAATGCTGAATCACCATGATAAGACATCTATATTTAAAGGTTTAATAGACAAACAATAGACAGATGCATATGGGGAGATTCCTCTGAGAGGTTCATACCAATCTGCCAACCTCCTCAAGGGCAGGCATAAATACTCTTGCTTATCTGTTTGTTCTCCAAGTGTTCCGGCCCTCTGATAAAAACCTTTAATCAACGTTGTCAAGAGCACTAGGGTCAGAGTGAGCCTTATATTAAATGTATTGATAATTTGAAACCATTGATGGCTGAATTTGACCCTTGGCCTCAGGGAGGTCACCTAGGATACCAAGTTATGCTTTATGGTGACTCCTAACCTCTTGGAAGTCAACCAGAGGCTGAGTACAGATTTAAAGGGGGCCAAGAATTGTTATCTCAAAAATGAATGAAAAAATAAAGGCTGAATAAATTAACATATATGCTGGTCAGTCTCACCTTGCCAGCTTTCAGTTCTTTCTTGGCCAGCTCCACCAGGCAGCGAACCTTGGCGGCGATGCAGAGGTATTTGAAGAAGCGCTGGTGGGAAGACCAGAACTGACCCCACAGGGACTTCCTGCTGACCAGACACAGCGCGTCCGCTGCACGCATGAACACGGCCAGCGCCTCCGCCCACTGAGAAGGACAAACATATATAGGTCAGTCTCCTTGCTCTTTACAAGCTAGTTATCTTACCCTAACAGGGTAGTATTGTAATCTTGCACTTTACAAAAATCTGACAACTTTCTACATACACATACAGACAATCTCCTGCATGCCTGACCATGCGGTTGTGCCTGCATGGCCAGGAACGACTCCAACACCATCATTAAGTTTGCAGACGACACAACAGTGGTAGGCCTGATCACCGACAACGACGAGACAGCCTATAGGGAGGTGGTTAAGAGACCTTGCCGGGTGGTGCCAGAATAACAACCTATGCCTCAACGTAACCAAGCCTAAGGAGATGATTGTGGACTACAGGAAAAGGAGCACTGAGCACGTCCACATTCTCATCGACGGGGCTGTAGTGGAGCACGTTGAGAGCTTCAAGTTCCTTGGTGTCCACATCAACAACAAACTAGAATGGTCCAAACACCAAGACAGTTTTGAGGAGGGCACAACAAAGCCTATTCCTCCTCAGGAAACTAAAAAGATCTGTCATGGGTCCTGAGATCCTTTAAAGGTTCTACAGCTGCAACATCGAGAGAATCACTGCCTGGTACGGCAACTGCTCGGCCTCTGACCGCAAGGCCCTACAGAGGATAGTGCGTACGGCCCAGTACATCACTGGGGCAAAGCTGCCTGCCATCCACCAGTCACACTGATGATGGCTTGATGCCAAAACTTTTCTATTTTGTTTTCACCTCTGATTTATGCACTTTCCTACACAGTATAAATTATTTATGCACCACGATGTCCTACTAAAACATGATTTTTTTTGCATTTCAGCCTCAGTTTTGCATTTATCTCTCTTTTTAGAACAGTGTGCGGGTCGCCACCTCTTCCAGCTTTCATTTCAATGACGTTTGTGTCATGTCTTGACTTCTGTTTTCAAACGTATCAATGCAGCAATGCATCACTTCTCACTTCTAAGAGTAATGTTTTTGTTCTGCAATGTCGTTATCCAAATAAACTTAGCAAATAAATGAAATCAACACACACACACTATCAAGTCAGTCTTACCAGTTTGGCAGCTTTGTTGTAGACCAGTTTGAAGTCGTCGTCCAGACCGATCTCCTCAATGCGGAAGGACACCCCTGAGAAGCTCAGCTGCCTGGCGATGTACATCCCACTCACCTTCATGTCCATGGCAACAATCTCCATCGCGCCTACACCCCTGTCAATCAAAAATCAAAGCCACAGGCGCCTTGTCAGCGATGCTGAATCCTGGAAGCCAGGACTGGTCTGGTAACCACAACATTACGAGATGTCATTCTCACAACAGATAATCATAAACATTTGAATAATATGATACCGGTGACATAAATCAGGTAAATGACGTGTGGAATAAGGTCAGACCTCTTCTCGATGGCGTGCAGGAAGTCGTCAAAGGTCTTGAAGGGCGTACCCTCGCCCCAGATCCCCAGGCGGCTCATATAGATCATGTTCTTTGGCTCAGAGGCACCTAGAGGGAGACAAAGAAGCAGGGGTGAGATGTTGATACATAGAGAGAAAGAGCGAGAGCGGGTGGAGTAGAGAGTAGCGAAGAGACAGGGAGAGAGAGGAAGAGGGAAGACAAATACAGTCTGAATAAGATTGAGAAAGGGAAACACAGAGGACAAACAGTCCTAAAGTTCAGGTATTGTGAGGAGGAGCGATAGTGAAAGAGAAGACAGAGGTTCAGGTACAGTGTGAGAAAGGCCCACCTGTGGCACTGGCGTAAACCACCCTTGCCAGCGGCAGGTTGTGCTGCAGGTCCAGCACGGCCTTGCCCATCTTGGTGGACGTAGCATTCTTGGCCTTGTGGCATTCGTCAAACACAATCTAGGAACACCGTCAAGGACAAAGTACTGCAGCTACAAAATGAACTGTAAACATTGAGTGATGTATGCTCTCCTATCACTAGTTACTGGGCTTGATGCCATGCTAGAACTGACAGAAGTGGCAATATCATCCAAACTATTGATCAAGTATGTTCACATTTTAGGGTTTGGGGTTAGTCCGTGTTAGCGGATAACAGATGCAGTACTTCCATTCTTCTAAAATGGCCAGCTAGATTTTTCAGGTAATGCTGGTCATTGAGCAAGGTGATAATGTAGTATACAAGGATACAACTCCATCAAAGCCGGGCTTGCACCAGTCCAGGATCTGCTTGAGTCTGGTGCGGTGCTGCCCACCTGCTTGGCTCTCCCCGATCAGTGCAGAGTATGTCGCAAACAGGACTCCTTCTGAGGTAGCTGTGTCTCCATACTTTATCTACAGGGAAATAACATAATCACAGGTTTCGCCAGGGAAAGACATTAGGTAAATCTGATGGATATGAATGATTGAGAAGAAATATTGATCTGGAGTGTGGTTTGCTTTTCCTTAAACACTCACCTTGTTTAAGGCATGCACAGGAATGGTGGGAGCATCTATGTCTTTCAGATCTCTCTCTGCGTCGTATTTCAGGTCATTGGATACACTAAACCTGTGTGGGGAAAGACGAGAACGAGTGCATCTTTACAAATCAACCGTGGAGCACAACTGAATAGGTTTGTTTTATAGTTTGTAGTAAGTTTCTAACACAGGTCACAAAGGCCCCTTCCTGAAGCAATATCCATTACAACTAACGTTTTACAATCAAAACAATTACATCTAAATCTGTTAGACAGGGAGACCCGCTCCTACGTACTGGTAGGAGAAACCTATTAGGTTGGGAGAAACAGGGCTAGGCTGGGTAATGCATTGGGTGGAGTATCTAGTGTCTTACCATAGCGCTTTCTTCCTTCCCTTTAGGTAATTCTCCAGGATGATGCCAGCCACTGTGCGGCCTTTCCCTACTCCGGCCCCGTCTCCTATCAGGAAGCCTGCTCTCTGGTTGTTCTGCAGAATTACCTCGTGTTGCTGGGAGCACACAGGGAGCACAGCGTCCCTCATGTGTCCACGCAAGTAGAAACACTAACTAACACTTTGCATTCTAGTCATCTAGTAGACACTCTTATGAAGACCGGCAATTAATACAACAGCATCCCATTGAACAAACGTCTTACATAGAAAGATATCAAAAGCACAGCTGAAGTAGGTAATATAGCAGAAACAGGTGTTTAAAACCAATGTATACTCTACCCTTTTTTGCATGACCCACATACTGTAGTTCCCAAGAACAAAATTGTTCCTGTCAGACCAGATGTGTGAGGTCAGGGGTCAGAGGTAATAGAATGGTGTGTTACCTGGCATGCGTATATGATGGCCTCCAGCTGCAGGGCAGAGAGCAGGCCACAGTTGATGGTGGAGTCAGGAATGGACAGAGTGTAGGAGATGTCAGGTGGAGGGACGCTGGACAGCGTGTTGGTCTCCACCACTATGTCTGGGTGGGAGATCCCTATGGTGGCTGAGGAAGGACAAAATAGTTAAAAGATTGAATGGACAGACAAAACCTTACTCAGCCCCTCACTGATTAACTATCAGTATCAGATTTTATTATGAGGAAACTATGTGTAGTAATACCACAGAAAAATATTACTACTGCAAAATAATAATTCCTTCCACAAAGGAAATAAAACAGGATAAATAGGTTGTGTCTTGATAGTAGTGTAGGGCAGCGTACATTTGGATGGTTTGTAGTCAGCGTAGGTGTCTACATGTCCCAGCTCCTCTGTCTCTTCCTCCTCCTCCTCTGCCTCCTCTTCTGCCGGAGTCTGGTTTCTCTGAGTCTGCTGAAGCAAGGGGACACAGGTCATTTAGTTAATATCCTGTCCATTACTGGTCTCCTCGCCATCTACACTGGTATGATACAACTGGACAGGTGAAAAGCAAATGCCCCTGTTTTCTTTTCAGATCGGTGCAGATGAGGAACCGATGTCAGTAAAATATCCTCAACCTACTGGACAAGATACATGTGAGGTGAAATGAACAATCAAAATATTTGTGGATGGTTACAGGGTGACTGCTAATTGGACATAATTGACCTAATAAGGTTAATTGATTAATGTCAATGGGAGCCTGATTAGACATCAGATCATTAGCCTTCAGTGTTTCGGAAGGACTCCGAACAGCAAAGTTACCAAAACCGGCTGCTTTACTCAATATATTATTTCAAAACCTGTTTTTGGAAAGTCCGCAAAAATACAGCAACAATTCACTCGAATTAAAACATTTATGCCGGGGCCTCCTGAGTGGGGCAGCGATCTAAGGCACTGCATCGCACTGCACTGCATGCCAGATGCGTTACTACAGACCCGGGTTCATTCCCGGGCTGTGCCACAACCGGCCATGGTGGGGAGTGCCATAGGACTGCGCACAACCCAGCTCCGTCTGGGTTAGGGGAGGGTTTGGCGGGTGGGTCTTTACTTGGCTCATCGCACTCTATCGACTCCTTGTGGCGGGCCGGGTGCCTGCAGACTGATCCCAGTCGCCAGTTGAACAGTGTTTCCTCCGACACATTGGTGCGGCTGGCTTCCGGGTTAAACTGGCGGGTGTTACTGAGCACAGTTAGGCGGGTCATGCTTTGGAGGACGCATGACTCCACCTTCGACTCCCGAGTCTGTCGGGGAGTTGCAGCGATGAGACATGATCAAAAAAGGGAGTAAAAAAAATTACAAATAACATTTATGCCAAACTCATTTTGAATTTAGTGCAGCATATTTAAAATGATGCAGTCAGTGTTGGCTCCACCTCCACATTCGTATGCCTGTCAAAACGGGGCCCTCAGTCAGTCACTTGACGAATTTAGGTCTGATTAGATTTGAAGGGTTGAGGCTACCTGGTATCCTCCCAAAGGTGGGGTGCTGATAATGGCAGCGATATCCTCCAAACTGTTCAAATCCTGAAACCTGTTGGCATTCAGCTGCAGGGAGAACAAACAAAACACAAACACAAACTAATGAAAAGATACCAGTCACACTGAGTGGAGAGTGACTGTATGTCATGAACATGTGGGAACATCTGGAAACACAACATGAGAGAGAGTGATCTTGTCCGTGACTGCCAGCTAGATAAAGGATCAAATAATAACAGAACCTATAGGAAAAATACAAAGACTCAAACGTTCCCATTTCTGAGTTAACTTGCTACCATGCTCTCTTTACCGAGATGGGTTGTAAACATATCTGACCCCTAGAGGCAACACTTACCAACTGCACATGATGTGAATTTGAGAATTGCTGTTTAGTGTTAAGAGTGAGTGTGTATGCGTGGGTATGAGCATAGTGGTGTTAGTTATCTAGGTAGTAGTGTGTGGTGAAGCAGGTACAGTGCCGTCAGAAAGTATTCACACCCCTTTACTTTCCTACATTTTGCTGACAGTGAATGTTCCTGAGTGGCCGAGGTACAGTTTTGACTTAAATCTATTTGAAAATCTATCCCAAGATGTGAACATGGTTGTCTAGCAATGATCAACAACCAACTTGACGCCAATTTGACAGAGCTTGAAGAATTTTGAAAATAATAATGGGTGAATGTTGCACAATCCATGTGTGTAAAGTTCCTAGAGACTGACACAGAAAGACTCACAGCTGTAATGCTGCCAAAGGCGCTTTTACAAAGTATTGACCCAGGGGTGTGAATCCTTGTGTAAATGACATATTTCTGTATTTCATTTTCAATGCATTTGAAAACAAATATTTTTGTTGTCTAAAAACATGTTTTCACTTTGTCATTAATCCATTTTGAATTCAGGCTGTAACAAGAAAATGTGGAATATGTCGAGGGGTGTGAATACTTTCTGAAGGCAGTTATGCATGTTTTCGATGTTTTGTGTGTTTTCTGACGTGTTTATTTCTGTGTTGAGTGTGTGTGTGTGTGTGTGTGTGTGTGTGTGTGTGTGTGTGTGTGTGTGTGTGTGTGTGTGTGTGTGTGTGTGTGTGTGTGTGTGTGTGTGTGTGTGTGTGTGTGTGTGTGTGTGTGTGTGTGTGTGTGTGTGTGTGTGTGTGTGTGTGTGTGTGTGTGTGTGTGTGTGTGTGTGTGTACGTAGTCAGGTCCAATCACCTCCAGCTGGCTCTGTGCTGGTGTGTTTATGTCCCATATCGTGGGCACGTGGGCCAGGTTATCTGTGGTGATGAAGGCCTGGGCATCGGTGTAGTCTGACAGCGAGTCGGCCGGAGAGGAGAACAGAGAGTTGGAGAGGTCATCGATGCAGGACAGGTTCTGGAAACAGAGACAGGACAACAGACAATATATGTTAGTTCATTCTCTCCTTTCTGGATCAAGTTAGTGCTGCTGGCACCCTGTAAGGACAGTTGTTTATCTTTGTACTGTGGGATTACTCCTTGGTTTATAGTACCCTGTTACCCATTGTTATTACAAAAAAATATCCAATGCCAAAGAGCACACACTGTACAATCAAACTGCTTCCAGTATGTTCTGAATATTCATTATGCAATATAACATATTATGCATGATGATTTTGTGACAACAAGTTTGACCTAAATCTTATTCTACAAGCATAACAGAGCAGTTGTACTTCTCATACAGAGGTTATGGGAGGGACATGACGACACACTAGGCCTGGTCCTCAGCCAACATACCACTCTCTCTGGAGAGCATAGCCTAATTAGACAGATGTGAATGTGTGTGTGGAGCGTCTGTGTCTCTCATTTCAGGCATGGCTGCCTTCCAGACCCTCTCCATTCATATTGTAGTGGCTCCATTTGCCATGTTCACTAACTACCTCCCACAGGCACCCCCTGAGACATGGACCCAGAGAGAGGGAGAGAGAGACAAGCCCCATGGAGGAGATGCCATGTCTAGTACCCAACATGGTGTGTGTGTGCGTGAGAGAAGGAGTGTGTGTATGTGGTGATGTAATACACACGTGTGCTCGTAAATGTATTTGTGTGGGTTAATGTACTGTATGTGTGAGTGTGTGCTTAAATACAAGAGTTGGTAACTATGTGTATAGTGTTCCCACAGTATGACTGGCTGGTCGGTCATTGGTAGAGGCTCCCACACCCCCACACTTCAATTCAGTGGAACCACCCAGAGGCCAATGCATCAACTTAGCCCAGCGTTGCATAACAGGAGCAGGGGCTCCAACCACAGATGACCCAGCAGCCTAAAACAGATATACACCCTGGAATAAAACATGATCTAATATCAAAGGACTGACTAGGGACAGCAGGTAGGACACCCTGTCCAGCACAGTAAGATCCTACAGCAGAGCAATACACTCAAAATGGAGCCTAATAAAGAATGGAAAACATGCTCGTCACACAAGCTGTTACTGAAACATTTTCCACGGTACAGTTGTGCTGTGTACATTACTAGATTATGTAGGAAGAAGGGGCCTAGCCAGAGTGACTACACTCTACATACTACAGAACATACACTATATATACAAAACTATGTGGCGCCCCTTCAAATGAGTGGATTCGGCTATTTCGGCCACAACCGTTGCAGACAGGTGTATAAAATCGAGCACAAAGCCATGCAATCTCCATAGACAAACATTGACAGTAAAATGGCCTTTTTGAAGAGTTCAGTGACTTTCAACATGGCACCATCACAGGATGCTTCCTTTCCAACAAGTCAGTTTATAACATCTCTGCCCTGCTAGAGCTGCTCTGGTCAACTGTTTCATTTTGTACTTTACCCCCTTTTTCTCCCCAATTTCGTGATATCCAATTGCGATCCTGTCTCATCGCTGCAACTCCCCAACGGGCCCGGGAGAGGCGAAAGTCGAGTTATGCGTCCTCCGAAATATGACCCACCAAACCACTCTCCTTAACATTTGCTCGCTTAACACAGAAGCCAGCTGCACCAATGTATTGGAGGAAACGCCATTCAATTGACGACCGAAGTCAGCCTGCAGGCGCCTGGCCTGCCAGAACTACAAAGAGCTTACACCTTAAGGATGAATTGGAACGCCGACAGCGAACCAGGTCTAAGCGCCCAACATCAGTGCCTGACCTCACTAATGCTCGTGGCTGAATGGAAACAAGTCCCCACAGCAATGTTCCAACTTCTAGTGGAAAGCCTTTCCAGAAGAGTGGAGACTATTATAGCAGCGAAGGGGAGACCAACTCCATATTAATGGCCATGATTTTAGAGTGAGATGTTCGACGAGCAGGTCTGTCCACATTTTTTATTTATTTATTTTTTTATTTTTTATTTCACCTTTATTTAACCAGGTAGGCAAGTTGAGAACAAGTTCTCATTTACAATTGCGACCTGGCCAAGATAAAGCAAAGCAGTTTGACAGATACAACGACACAGAGTTACACATGGAGTAAAACAAACATACAGTCAATAATACAGTATAAACAAGTCTATATACAATGTGAGCAAATGAGGTGAGAAGGGAGGTAAAGGCAAAAAAGGCCATGGTGGCAAAGTAAATACAATATAGCAAGTAAGTCATGTAATGTACGTACACACCCCAGGCTGGGAGGTTTCACAACCGACCAGCGAGGACAGGACAGGGACTTTAATAGGCAGGATAGCAGCTCTAGGGGAACCCAGGGTCTGTGTGTGTGTTTACAACGTCAGAGGAGCAGGATAAGTGGTGCGGTTGGTTGTGTGTGTGATATGAATGTGACTTAAGAAAGAGCTCCTAAAGAGAGGTTTCACAAGGGCACAGCACTCAGCTAATCAGTGTTTACTGGAAGCGCTCCGATTACACTCCTGGTTGTGTGTGTACTTGTGCATATGTTAGCTCTGCTAGGGCAAGATCAGACTTGAGCTCTGAAAGCAGCCTCTTGAAGTTGTGTGCCTGTGGCCAGCTAAAATGGAACAGCTGCATTTTTTGTGTGTGACAGAAGAGAAATGAGGAAGAGAAGCCGAGACGATCCCTGGAAACTCTCCCCCCTCCATTCCTCCACCAGTGCCCCTCCCACCACCATTCCAAGAAACGTGGCTGTTGCGGCAGAAGAGTGATTAGTAAACAAGGAGGAACAAAATGTAACCAGAGGCAGACATATACTACACCCTTCCCCCCAACTGCCAGCAGTTCCTACAGTGGAAACACAAGCTTAGTGATGAATTCCATCCTACAGTGAACATAAGGAAGGGCTTCATACTCTCTTACACTAGAAACTAGGCACCCTTCATTACGGCTCTTAACTACAATTAGACTCACCACAAAAAGACCAGACGATGTAACATGCACATACCACTTTATACTTTAGACATTTTGTTTATTGATTAACAAATTGATATGGTCATGAACTGTCAGATATCAGAAATAATGATGTCCTTTTCCCCACCACTCCAACCCTCTTGCTCTCCAACCCTCTTGCTCTCCAACCCTCTTGCTCTCCAACCCTCTTGCTCTGAGAGGACGAACCTTATCATCAAAGCAAAGATGAGAAGACAGCCTTTCCCTCCCAGAGCCAGGATAAGAGCTTTGATTATGAACAAACAGTAACAGCCCCCTACCCAAACATCAAACATCATGGCCAAGGTCGTTCTTCTCTAAAATCACCAACCAATTGGACCCCCAGCTCCACTAATCTCCACTCACAGAGAGAGCGAGAGGAGAGGGAGAGAGAATAACCCGAGCAGACTGGAATGTAGTTTTCTTAATACATTTGAAGCAAGGCAAGTGTGACTGGTAAAGCACTATTTGTTCCCGCAGCGATGCGGCTGGGGCTGCAGCTAAGATGATGTTCTGTGAGGCAGAGATAAGGCCTGAATTCCAACTGCACTGATGGTAATCTGGCCAACAACAGCCACAGACTGCCTGGCTCCTAATCCTCACAGGACAAAACATGGAGATGGCAGAGTGAGCGAGCGAGCGATGGGAAACATGGAGAAATCTGTGAATGAGTGAGTGGTGTGAGTGGTGTCCGTGCATGCACATCTCATGCATTTACATTACATTTAAGTCATTTAGCAGACGCTCTTATCCAGAGCGACTTACAAATTGGTGTGTGTGTGTGAGAGAATGAGTGGTGTGTGTCCGTGCATACACATCTCATGTGTGTGTGTGTGTGTGTGTGAGAGAGTGAGTGGTGTGTGTCCGTGCATGCACATCTCATGCGTGTGTGTGTGTGTGAGAGAATGAGTGGTGTGTGTCCGTGCATGCACATCTCATGCGTGTGTGTGTGTGTGTGTGAGAGAGTGAGTGGTGTGTGTCCGTGCATACACATCTCATGTGTGTGTGTGTGTGTGTGAGAGAGTGAGTGGTGTGTGTCCGTGCATGCACATCTCATGCGTGTGTGTGTGTGTGAGAGAGTGAGTGGTGTGTGTCCATGCATGCACATCTCATGCGTGTGTGTGTGTGTGAGAGAGTGAGTGGTGTGTGTCCGTGCATGCACATCTCATGCGTGTGTGTGTGTGTGAGAGAGTGAGTGGTGTGTGTCCGTGCATGCACATCTCATGCGTGTGTGTGTGAGAGAGTGAGTGGTAGCAGACAGTGTATGGCCTTTGTGAGAGAAAAGGATTTCAAAGTGAAAATCCAGGACAAGTTGTGCATTCATTTATGAAACGGCAGAGCTGCGTGTTGGTCGGCTAGTTCCCAGTTTGTGGGTCAGTCCTCAAGTCACCACACAAAGCCAGTCCTTCACAGGTTCCTCTTACACTTCACGTTCTCCTGTTTTAGTGCTTAACCCAGCATTCTCATCATCCTGACCCACACAGAGAGGAAAACCACATTCAAGCCCACATATACAGCACCTGTAGGCCTCCTTTCCACAATCCTTCAATCACATGATACAACCCCCTGGATGTGACCACACACAGAGAGACACACACACACACACACACACACACACACACACACACACACACACACACACACACACACACACACACACACACACACACACACACACACACACACACACACACACACACACACACACACACACACACACACACACACACACACACACACACAAAAACTCCCAACATAATTAAAATAATGATAGTAGCTTTACATAGCAGGGTTGTGATAAGACATGAGGCTGGTCATTGTTCAGCAACTGTAGAAGGAATGGCTCTTCTCGGTTCAGCTCTAGAAGGTATGTCTATCTTTTCAGGAAGTCGTATTATACAATAGTGTTTCTCTCTGGCCCATTTCAGCTCCCGGATGAAGTTATCTATCTATGTCTATGCCATTTAGCAGACGCTTTTATCCAAAGCGACTTACAGTCATGTGTGCATACATTCTGTATGCCCATTTCAGCATGCTGTACCAACTGAGCTACAGTTGCCCGTTTTACACTCATCTTAGGTCAGTTTGACATTTTATCCACTAATAGTAAAGGTTTTTATTTGGTGGTGTGGGTAAGCTGATCCTAGGTTTGTATTCCCTCCCCACCACAAGGGGGAATAAGCAGACGTCCTGAAGCCCTAACCACCACTTCTTCCTCACCCCCCCACCCCAGAGGGAAAAAGCAGACTTCCTGAAACCCTAACCACCACTTCTTCCTCACCCCCCCACCCCAGGGGGAAAAGCAGACGTCCTGAAACCCTAACCACCACTTATTCCTCACCCCCCCACCCCAGGGGGAAAAAGCAGACTTCCTGAAACCCTAACCACCACTTCTTCCTCACCCCCCACCCCAGGGGGAAAAGCAGACTTCCTGAAGCCCTAACCACCACTTATTCCTCACCCCCCACCCCAGAGGGAAAAAGCAGACTTCCTGAAAACCTAACCACCACTTCTTCCTCCTCCTCCTCCTCCCCAGAGGGAAAAAGCAGACTTCCTGAAACCCTAACCACCACTTCTTCCTTCTTCCTCCTCCTCCCCAGAGGGAATAAGCAGACTTCCTGAAACCCTAACCACCACTTCTTCTTCTTCCTCCTCCTCCTCCTCCTCCCCAGAGGGAATAAGCAGACTTCCTGAAACCCTAACCACCATTCTTCCTTCTTCCTCCTCCTCCTCCTCCCCAGAGGGAATAAGCAGACTTCCTGAAACCCTAACCACCACTTCTTCCTTCTTCCTCCTCCTCCTCCTCCTCCTCCCCAGAGAAAATAAGCAGACTTCCTGAAACCCTAACCACTACTTCTTCCTTCTTCCTCCTCCTCCTCCTCCTCCTCCTCCCCAGAGAAAATAAGCAGACTTCCTGAAACCCTAACCACCACTTCTTCTTCCTCCTCCTCCTCCTCCCCAGAGGAAATAAGCAGACTTCCTGAAACCCTAACCACCACTTCTTCTTCCTCCTCCTCCTCCTCCTCCTCCTCCCCAGAGGAAATAAGCAGACTTCCTGAAACCCTAACCACCACTTCTTCCTTCTTCTTCCTCCTCCTCCTCCTCCCCAGAGGAAATAAGCAGACTTCCTGAAACCCTAACCACCACTTCTTCCTTCTTCTTCCTCCTCCTCCTCCTCCCCAGAGGAAATAAGCAGACTTCCTGAAACCCTAACCACCACTTCTTCCTTCTTCTTCCTCCTCCTCCCCAGAGGGAATAAGCAGACTTCCTGAAACCCTAACCACCACTTCTTCCTTCTTCCTCCTCCTCCTCCTCCCCAGAGGGAATAAGCAGACTTCCTGAAACCCTAACCACCACTTCTTCCTTCTTCCTCCTCCTCCTCCTCCCCAGAGAAAATAAGCAGACTTCCTGAAACCCTAACCACCACTTCTTCCTTCTTCCTCCTCCTCCTCCTCCCCAGAGGGAATAAGCAGACTTCCTGAAACCCTAACCACCACTTCTTCCTTCTTCTTCTTCCTCCTCCTCCCCAGAGGGAATAAGCAGACTTCCTGAAACCCTAACCACCACTTCTTCCTTCTTCTTCTTCCTCCTCCTCCCCAGAGGGAATAAGCAGACTTCCTGAAACCCTAACCACCACTTCTTCTTCCTCCTCCTCCTCCCCAGAGGGAAAAAGCAGACTTCCTGAAACCCTAACCACCACTTCTTCCTTCTTCCTCCTCCTCCTCCTCCCCAGAGGGAATAAGCAGACTTCCTGAAACCCTAACCACCACTTCTTCTTCCTCCTCCTCCTCCCCAGAGGGAATAAGCAGACTTCCTGAAACCCTAACCACTACTTCTTCCTTCTTCCTCCTCTTCCTCCTCCTCCCCAGAGAAAATAAGCAGACTTCCTGAAACCCTAACCACCACTTCTTCCTTCTTCTTCCTCCTCCTCCTCCTCCCCAGAGGGAATAAGCAGACTTCCTGAAACCCTAACCACCAACTTCTTCTTCTTCCTCCTCCTCCTCCCCAGAGGGAATAAGCAGACTTCCTGAAACCCTAACCACCACTTCTTCTTCTTCCTCCTCCTCCTTCCCAGAGGGAATAAGCAGACTTCCTGAAACCCAAACCACCACTTCCTTCTTCCTCCTCCTCCTCCTCCTCCTCCCCAGAGGGAATAAGCAGACTTCCTGAAACCCTAACCACCAATTCTTCCTTCTTCCTCCTCCTCCTCCCCAGAGGGAATAAGCAAATTTCCTGAAACCCTAACCACCACTTCTTCTTCTTCCTCCTCCTCCTTCCCAGAGGGAATAAGCAGACTTCCTGAAACCCTAACCACCACTTCTTCTTCCTCCTCCTCCTCCCCAGAGGGAATAAGCAGACTTCCTGAAACCCTAACCACTACTTCTTCCTTCTTCCTCCTCTTCCTCCTCCTCCCCAGAGAAAATAAGCAGACTTCCTGAAACCCTAACCACCACTTCTTCCTTCTTCTCCTCCTCCTAACCACCACCACTACTCCTCCTCCTCCGCAGAGGGAATAAGCAGACTTCCTGAAACCCTAACCACCACTTCTTCTTCCTCCTCCTCCTCCTCCTCCTCCCCAGAGGGAATAAGCAGACTTCCTGAAACCCTAACCATTACTTCTTCCTTCTTCTTCCTCCTCCTCCTCCTCCCCAGAGGGAATAAGCAGACTTCCTGAAACCCTAACCACCACCACTTCTTCCTCCTTCCTCCTCCTCCTCCCCAGAGAAAATAAGCAGACTTCCTGAAACCCTAACCACCACTTCTTCTTCTTCCTCCTCCTCCTCCTCCCCAGAGGGAATAAGCAGACTTCCTGAAACCCTAACCACCACCACTTCTTCTTCTTCCTCCTCCTCCTCCTCCCCAGAGGGAATAAGCAGACTTCCTGAAACCCTAACCACCACCACTTCTTCTTCTTCTTCCTCCTCCTCCCCAGAGGGAATAAGCAGACTTCCTGAAACCCTAACCACTACTTCTTCCTTCTTCCTCCTCCTCCTCCTCCTCCTCCCCAGAGAAAATAAGCAGACTTCCTGAAACCCTAACCACCAATTCTTCTTCCTCCTCCTCCTCCTCCCCAGAGGGAATAAGCAGACTTCCTGAAACCCTAACCACCACCACTTCTTCTTCCTCCTCCTCCTCCCCAGAGGGAATAAGCAGACTTCCTGAAACCCTAACCACCACTTCTTCTTCTTCCTCCTCCTCCCCAGAGGGAATAAGCAGACTTCCTGAAACCCTAACCACCACTTCTTCTTCTTCCTCCTCCTCCTCCTCCTCCTCCCCAGAGGGAATAAGCAGACTTCCTGAAACCATAACCATCACCACTTCTTCTTCCTGCTCCTCCAAAGAAGCTGACGAGGCAGCCAGGGAATCCCCCTCTACTCAGCCAGCCCAGGAAGTGGAAAGTCACACAGACATCCAGTACGTCTCAAGACAACAAACTCTCATTGTGATGTTTTGTTTGGATGTTTTTCAACCCAACATTTGCTGTAGCTAGCGTTTTTAACAGACTTCCTTCTTTCCTCTCCACTGCTGTGTGGTTTATTAAAAAGTCAATCAACTGTACAGCCTTTCTCCAATCATGGCTCTTTTAAATCCCATGGCATTAGGTCAGGAGTCAAGTAGTTCTGTAAAGTTACAATATGCCAGCCTGTGTGGACTCAATTTGATGACATCACTGTCCACAGTGCCGGATGCCAACACAGCTGGTTGAAACACTCCCAACAGCAGTAGCTTGTGTGGAAACAACTTACCCTCCCCCAATCCTAACCTTTCAATTCCAGGTAGGGGATGTAAAACACACCTTAAAATCAGTGTCTGTCTGGGCCCGGGGTCAGCAACTGTTGTGTAGGAGTGACGGCAGGAGGAGGAAGCCCCACCTATCTCCAGGGGCCTGTGTGGGTCACGCGGTCCCTGTATGGAACCCAGTACCTACTGCTGTCACCAGAGCCTGACGGATGGCCTGGGGCCACGGAGCGGTCTGGATGATTTTATCCCAGGCAGTCTGTTACCCACATCACCTAACATGCTGTACAGAGATACCCACAGAGGCCTTTACGTCCTGCCCAGCGACAGGAAAGAATGGAAGTTGGCCTCTGGAACTGTCCAATGCTTGCACACTTTTCAATAATAAAAGGATGCCATAGCAGGCTATCATATTTGAATGATTAAAAAAATATCCAGTTGGCTATGAGGCCTGCTGTGATGGCTGTGTCTGTTCTGGGTTGGCAGGGAGAGAACGAGACTGTCTCAGGCTGTGGAGGGGTAGTAGGGCACAACGATCCTCTTACTCCAACAGCAGCACCACCATAAAATGCAGGTACAACGTTAAGATAAGAGAAATGTAATGTAGAAATGTTTGTTCTACACACCAGAGAATAATGTATGGTGTAAACAGCAAATTTATATCTGAATGTTACGCAATGCTCAATTCTCTTACACGGAACACCTCTCTTCTTCCCCGCAACAATGAGCTCACAGTCAACTTAGTCAGTTTTAATAAGAAATCTGAATCAGCTAGTCACCCGACAGGGAAGAGGGTTAGCCCAATAGGAGGCCAGCAGTCATGGGCCCCAGTGATCTCTCTGCCAATAGGAAGTACAGAAGGGCTGGGTGGAGAGCAGCTGACACACACTGGGAGCAGGTCAATAGTATAATGTGGCTTCCTCTCCTGCTTTCTTTCTTTATCGAAATCTGCACTGTGAAAGAACTAGACAGGTGATATCACTTTTTTAATGGTGGATATTCATATCACTTTCACCCATTTTTCTATCTTTCTTTCTTTCTTTCTTTCTTCAGAACAGTGCAGATGACAGAAAGGAGTATTGAGATGCACCCATTGTCTCTGAAAAACAAAGAGGGTGGGATTCTGAAGCTTACCGTAAACCAGCACCACGTGTGACTCAGAATCAGAACAAATAAAAGCAACACACACCTAAGAGGAAACAAAACCGGTCAAGTTGATATTGTGTGCGTGCAGTTGTGTGTGTGTGTGTGTGTGTTTTGGGGTAGGGGCAGATGTGAGCCTGCATTCTCATGGTTTAAGGGAAATGGATTCATCAGGGTGCTGACGTCAGATAAGATTGCATCACACTCCACAACACTTACAATGTCAATATCCATATTATAGACACACTAAATAGGCAAAAATAAATTAAATCCAAAAATCTTTTCAGTTTTGACCAGGGTTAGGACCCGTTCAAGGGAACAAATAAAAGAAAACAGAAAAACAAAAGCAAATTTTCAAGGAACAGAACCAGAACCGAGAATGAAAGTGATCTTCAATGTTCTGGAAGAGAACCATTAATTTAAAAGCATGGGAACCGGTTAATAACGTTGTTTTACATTCCGGGCATTTTCTTCCAGTCCCACAAAAAACGGAACAATGCACATACGCAAAGCCCTCACTGTCACTCAAACTACTTCCAGTGGCTGCCTGCCTGCCTACCAGCTGAACATCTTTGCCACTGTGTGTGTGTAGGCTACCTGCCCCTCCCCTTGAAGCATGCATTGTCTATTGTATGCTTCAAGAGGGCCACCATTGTTCCTGTTCCCAAGAAAGCTAAGGTAACTGAGCTAAACGACTACCGCCCCGTAGCACTCACTTCCGTCTTCATGAAGTGCTTTGAGAGACTCGTCAAGGACCATATCACCTCCACCCTACCTGACACCCTAGACCCACTCCAATTTGCTTACCGCCCAAATAGGTCCACAGACGATGCAATCTCAACCACACCGCACACTGCCCTAACCCATCTGGACAAGAGGAATACCTATGTGAGAATGCTGTTCAACGACTACAGGGAGGAGGTGAGGGCCCTCGGAGTGTGGTGTCAGGAAAATAACCTCACACTCAACATCAACAAAACTAAGGAGATGATTGTGGACACCCCCCAATCCACATCGATGGAACAGTAGTGGAGAGGGTAGTAAGTTTTAAGTTCCTCGGCGTACACATCACAGACAAACTGAATTGGTCCACCCACACAGACAGCATCGTGAAGAAGGCGCAGCAGCGCCTCTTCAACCTCAGGAGGCTGAAGAAATTCGGCTTGTCACCTAAAGCACTCACAAACTTCTACAGATGCACAATCGAGAGCATCCTGTCGGGCTGTATCACCGCCTGGTACGGCAACTGCTCCGCCCACAACCGTAAGGCTCTCCAGAGGGTAGTGAGGTCTGCACAACGCATCACCGGGGGCAAACTACCTGCCCTCCAGGACACCTACACCACCCGATGTCACAGGAAGGCCATAAAGATCATCAAGGACAACAACCACCCGAGCCACTGCCTGTTCACCCTGCTATCATCCAAAAGGCGAGGTCAGTACAGGTGCATCAAAGCTGGGACCGAGAGACTGAAAAACAGCTTCTATCTCAAGGCCATCAGACTGTTAAACAGCCACCACTAACATTGAGTGGCTGCTGCCAACACACTGACCCAACTCCAGCCACTTTAATAATGGGAATTGATGGGAAATGATGTAAAATATATCACTGGCCACTTTAAACAATGCTACCTAATATAATGTTACATACCCTACATTATTCATCTCATATGTATATGTATATACTGTACTCTATATAATCTACTGCATCTTTATGTAATACATGTATCACTAGCCACTTTAACTATGCCACTTTGTTTACATACTCATCTCATATGTATATACTATACTCGATACCATCTACTGTATCTTGCCTATGCCGCTCTGTACCATCACTCATTCATATATCTTTATGTACATATTCTTTATCCCCTTACACTTGTGTCTATAAGGTAGTAGTTTTGGAATTGTTAGCTAGATTACTTGTTGGTTATTAATGCATTGTCGGAACTAGAAGCACAAGCATTTCACTACACTCGCATTAACATCTGCTAACCATGTGTATGTGACAAATAAAATTTGATTTGATGATTTGATTTGTAGCTACTGACATTACATGCATGATTCAGAAATGAATTAGAGAACAATGGATTAACTTTTTAAATGCTGGTTAAGTATTCTATAGTTATCATATTTGACATTGGATTTATTAAGTCCAAAAGGTAAGACATGTTTTTTATTTTAATTCTGGTGCCGCCCTGCACACACAAGCTTGTTTGCTAGCTAGCTAGCTTGTTGCTAGCTCTGGTTTAGCTCTTTAAAACTCTAGGCAGCATTATGTGTAATGTAATGGAACTGAGAGTCATGGTCAGGTGCTAGCTCTTGTTCAACGTTAGTTACGCCAACTCTGAATTTCAAAGACATTCAAAGTTCCTCCATAGAAGCTGCTCCTCTGTAGGTATAATTTTGTGAGTCTAATTCAGATAATGCATGTCATAACAACAATACCCAGTGCTTCATGCCCAGCGCTCTCCTCACCTGCAGAATTTCAGTCGCATGTTGCACCCTACTTGTCTGTCCAATGCATGTATATAGCTTGCCCACTCAATAGCAAGCTGCTCTATCCATTGGTGAAGTAATTTAATGTTGAGCTAAATGTAAAAATAAAATTAATTCAGAGGTTTTAAAAGGAAAAGAAAGGAACGATAAACAGTTGTTTGGTTCAGACCGGTTCGGAACTTTATTTTGCTGGTTGGAACTGTGGAATGGAATGCAAAATAATGTGTGGTTCTGTTCAGAATGAAACAATTGGAAAATAATTTTGCTTCCAACCCCTGGTTTTAACCAAATTACAACGATATATCACTTTTAATGCCAGTTTCTCTTTTGATTTGGAATGGAATTGGCTTAAGAAAAAAAGCCCCCTCTAAAATCCCACCCCACACACTGGCACTCCAACACCAGAAGTCCATGAACTCAGTTAACCTCCCTCTCTCCCAGTTCCAGTAAAACATGCCTTGTTGCCACTCCGGGCCTAAAATAGTGCTGACTCCCTTGTATCTGCAGTGGACATGACAAGACGGAGAGAGAGAGACACACACACACACGCACACCACCTCTGGACCGGGAAAGTATTACAGTGGACTCTACATTCACTTGTTGGAAGAAATACCGTCTGCCTGCGTACATTGGACGTCAATGAAAGAGCATGACACAGACTGCATGACGCACGGATTCAACTGTAAAAATGGGCATTGTGATGAAAGCACTGAATTTCTTGATAATATCAACCTTGCAGCCAAATCATGTGATTAGCTGAATGAACATGAATCGTATACATTCCAGATTCATTTAGAACAAAAAACATTCAGAGAATGTATGACTGTGTTCTGTCCTCTGTACTTGGAATAGAGAGATGAGGAGAGAGCATGGCACTTCTGCTGTATGTATGGTGGTCATGCGCAGCTATCAGGTTCTAGGACTTACTGGAAGGCTGTGGTCCAGACAGCGTTTATCGTGATTGGCAGACACCAACAGGGACGAGCAGCATAGGAAGCCCAATGTGAAACAGAACAAACTCCAAAACCACCAATATGCTTGATATAATATTCATTCAATAATCATCTATTTATTTATAATAGCATATTGAATATAACGCAGTCCAATGTCTAAGAGTGAAGAAGAGAATGTGCAGCAGATGTTTTGTTGTTGACATGAACATGTAATTAGTAGTTATTGATAGACCAGTAGCCTAGGCTATACATGTCTGAACTTAACCCAACTTGAGTTAATTCTACATAGGTCAGAGGAGGCCATAATGCAAGCTAGGCAGAAGAGGTGAGGCCTAGGTGTACTGACGATTTCTATTCTACCAAGGAGGTGTAAGGAGAAGGAAGAACATTAAATAATAACCCATTCCAGAAAGAAAACAAATAAATAACCAAATCAGTCCACCAGATAACACCTAACCTACTTATTCTCCATTACCTAGGCGACAGTCAGTTTCAAATGAACACATTGGTAAAACAAAGAAAATAAATGAAAACAGCCATCCCGCAAACATCTATACATTATTGTTCACCCCAGACACAGAGCTCCTGTTTTACACACTTCAACATAAAGAACTGATGACCAACCTTACCTTGGGAAGAGGTCGTCCCAACTGTGAATGAAGTTTAGTCCAAAGCGGCAGAATAGAAGACATGAGTCCAAAAGCTTTGGGCGGAAAGACCACACACCCCTAATTCACCTTTCCGTTACAACGACAGATCGTTCCATGTGCTGGAGCTGTGGAAACACCTCACAGCTGTAATGTTTCCCAATAGCATATGGCCCTACCAGCTCCTCAGAACACCCAACACACACATTTGAACAACGCAGACTACAGGTAAGTTCTGGGCAGAAAACACTGCCCTAAAACACACACATTTCCTGCTACGGCTGGACTGACAGGTATTTGCATAGAGGTTTAGTCATATTGATTGTAGTCTAGTTCCTCAATGCTCTAAGGTGCTGGGGAGAGAGCAAAGGGGAGGGGAGCAGGAGGAGGAGCTTTCAGGAAATGATGCTTTTGTTGGTAAGTGACTAGAGTTACTGGCAGTCAAGCTCATTTTACTGTACATGGTGTAACTCAACCGCATTGGTAGAGTAAACATTGCTGCGTGCTGGGTCCTCTTTAGTGGCTCCTGAGCCGCTGCTTACGGCTGTGTTTAATGGTGTGGGATTAGCATTTAATGATTATTATATTTAGAGGTTGGTAGACTTATTTTCAGTCTGCCTGACAGATTAGGCTCAATTTCAAGGCTGCTACTGCTGCTACTTGAAGTGTAAATGATCTGAACTTCTAATGGTTGAGTTTTGCTGAGCTGAGAAGTCAAACTAATTAAAGAGCTAATGGAATGGGCAGTCACTGATCAGTGTTGTGCTACAGTAGACGGAGAGGTCATTCCAAGCTGTCAAAGCACCTGTTCCACACTGACAGTCCATGTAGCTACATGGTTCAGAAATACTGGGGGAAGTTTTGATATCTCATGAGTAAAGACACAGACAACGAGCGAGTCTATCTAATATATAAGTCACCATAACTTACACCATAGGCCTATCTGTGATACAAACTGAAAAATTACAGGATCTATATGCAATCAAAAACAATGTATACGGTAAAGAGATTACAATGAATTACACTGATATGATGGAAGGCCCTTCAACAGCTGATGTCTTCTCCACCTCTGAACCCATCCCGAGTCCTGCACAGATGCACTATGGACACCACTATGGGCACTACTTTGCACATTCTTCCACTGCAAATCTACCATTCCAGTGTTTATTTTTTATTTTTTACTTGCTATATTGTATTTACTTTGCCACCATGGCCTTTTTTGCCTTTACCACCCTTATCTCACCTCATTTGCTTACATTGTATATAGACTCATTTTTCTACTGTATTATTGACTGTATGTTTGTTTTACTCCATGTGTAACTCTGTGTTGTTGTATGTGTCGAACTGCTTTGCTTTATCTTGGCCAGGTCGCAGTTGTAAATGAGAACTTGTTCTCAACTAGCCTACCTGGTTAAATAAAGGTGAAATAAAAAAAATAAACTGACACAATACATCATAACTGACAACTCTGCTTATGGAAAACAAGGCTGTGATTGGCAAAACACCTGGGGGAAAGGCTACTGATAAATTATATATAATAATAATAATATATGCCATTTAGCAGACGCTTTTATCCAAAGCGACTTACAGTCATGTGTGCATACATTCCACGTAAATTAGAATGATAAGACAGAGATGAAAGAAATCGGCTCGTACTAAACAGAAAGTGCCTTCAGAAAGTACTCACACCACTACTTTTTCCACATTTTGTTCTGTTACAGCCTG